>NW_027142112.1:367500-667500 GCF_036365525.1 Heterodontus francisci | reverse complement strand
TAGAATGTTCAGAGGATCACGATGATTGTAATTGACTGAAAGAGGACATAGATAATTAGAATGGACAGAGGATCAGGATGATAGTAATTGACTGAAACAGGACATAGATAATTAGAATGGACAGAGAATCAGGATGATAGTAATTGACTGAAACAGGACATACATAATTAGAATAGACAGAGGATCAGGATGATAGCAATTGACTGAAACAGGACATAGATAATTAGAATGGACAGAGGATCAGGATGATAGTAATTGACTGAAACAGGACATAGATAATTAGAATGGACGGAGGATCAGGATGATAGTAATTGACTGAAACAGGACATAGATAATTAGAATGGACAGAGGATCAGGATGATAGTAATTGACTGAAACAGGACATAGATAATTAGAATGGACAGAGAATCAGGATGATAGTAATTGACTGAAACAGGACATCGATAATTAGAATGGACAGAGGATCAGGATGATAGTAATTGACTGAAACAGGACATAGATAATTAGAATGGACAGAGGATCAGGATGATAGTAATTGACTGAAACAGGACATAGATAATTAGAATGAACAGAGGATCAGGATGATAGTAATTGACTGAAACAGGACATAGATAATTAGAATGGACGGAGGATCAGGATGATACTAATTGACTGAAACAGGACACAGATAATTAGAATGGACAGGGGATCAGGATGATAGTAATTCACTGAAGCAGGACATATATAATTAGAACGGACAGAGGATCAGGATGATAGTAATTGACTGAAACAGGACATAGATAATTAGATTAGACAGAGGATCAGGATGATAGTAATTGACTGAAACAGGACATAGATAATTAGAATGGACAGAGGATCAGGATGATAGTAATTGACTGAAACAGGACATAGATAATTAGAATGGACGGAGGATCAGGATGATAGTAATTGACTGAAACAGGACACAGATAAATAGAATGGACAGGGGATCAGGATGATAGTAATTCACTGAAGCAGGACATATATAATTAGAACGGACAGAGGATCAGGATGATAGTAATTGACTGAAACAGGACATAGATAATTAGAATGGACAGAGGATCAGGATGATAGTAATTGACTGAAACAGGACATAGATAATTAGAATGGACAGATGATCAGGATGATAGTAATTGACTGAAACAGGACATAGATAATTAGAATGTTCAGAGGATCAGAATGATTGTAATTGACTGAAACAGGACATAGATAATTAGAATGGACAGAGGATCAGGATGACAGTAATTGACTGAAACAGGACATAGATAATTAGAATGGACAGAGGATCAGGATGATAGTAATTGACTGAAACAGGACATAGATAAGAAGAATGGACAGAGGATCAGGATGATAGTAATTGACTGAAACAGGACATAGATAATTAGAATGGACAGAGGAACAGGATGATAGTAATTGACTGAAACAGGACATAGATAATTAGAATGGACAGAGGATCAGGATGATAGTAATTGACTGAAACAGGACATAGATAATTAGAATGGACAGAGGATCAGGATGATAGTAATTGACTGAAACAGGACATAGATAATTAGAATGGACAGAGGATCAGGATGATAGTAATTGACTGAAATAGGACATAGATAATTAGAATAGACAGAGGATCAGGATGATAGTAATTGACTGAAACAGGACATAGATAATTAGAATGGACAGAGGATCAGGATGATAGTAATTGACTGAAACAGGACATAGATAATTAGAATAGACAGAGGATCAGGATGATAGTAATTGACTGAAACAGGACATAGTTAATTAGAATAGACAGAGGATCAGGATGATAGTAATTGACTGAAACAGGACATAGATTATTAGAATGTTCAGAGGATCAGGATGATAGCAATTGACTGAAGCAGGACATAGATAATTAGAATGGACAGAGGATCAGGATGATAGTAATTGACTGAAACAGGACATAGATAATTAGAATGGACAGAGGATCAGGATGATAGTAATTGACTGAAACAGGACATAGATAATTAGAATGTTCAGAGGATCAGGATGATTGTAATTGACTGAAACAGGACATAGATAATTAGAATGGACAGAGGATCAGGATGATTGTAATTGACTGAAACAGGACATAGATAATTAGAATGGACAGAGGATCAGGATGATAGTAATTGACTGAAACAGGACATAGATTATTATAATGTTCAGAGGATCAGGATGATTGTAATTGACTGAAGCAGGACATAGATAATTAGAATGGACAGAGGATCAGGATGACAGTAATTGACTGAAACAGGACAGAGATAATTAGATTAGACAGAGGATCAGGATGATAGTAATTGACTGAAACAGGACATAGATAATTAGAATGTTCAGAGGATCACGATGATTGTATTGACTGAAACAGGACATAGATAATTAGAATGGACAGAGGATCAGGATGACAGTAATTGACTGAAACAGCACATAGATAATTAGAATGGACAGAGGATCAGGATGATAGTAATTGACTGAAACAGGACATAGATAATTAGAATGTTCAGAGGATCAGGATGATAGTAATTGACTGAAACAGGACATAGATAATTAGAATGGACAGAGGAACAGGATGATAGTAATTGACTGAAACAGGACATAGATAATTAGAATGGACAGAGGATCAGGATGATAGTAATTGACTGAAACAGGACATAGATAATTAGAATGTTCAGAGGATCAGAATGATTGTAATTGACTGAAACAGGACATAGATAATTAGAATGGACAGAGGATCAGGATGACAGTAATTGACTGAAACAGGACAGAGATAATTAGATTAGACAGAGGATCAGGATGATAGTAATTGACTGAAACAGGACATAGATAATTAGAATGTTCAGAGGATCACGATGATTGTATTGACTGAAACAGGACATAGATAATTAGAATGGACAGAGGATCAGGATGACAGTAATTGACTGAAACAGCACATAGATAATTAGAATGGACAGAGGATCAGGATGATAGTAATTGACTGAAACAGGACATAGATAATTAGAATGTTCAGAGGATCAGGATGATAGTAATTGACTGAAACAGGACATAGATAATTAGAATGGAAAGAGGAACAGGATGATAGTAATTGACTGAAACAGGACATAGATAATTAGAATGGACAGAGGATCAGGATGATAGTAATTGACTGAAACAGGACATAGATAATTAGAATGTTCAGAGGATCAGAATGATTGTAATTGACTGAAACAGGACATAGATAATTAGAATGGACAGAGGATCAGGATGACAGTAATTGACTGAAACAGGACATAGATAATTAGAATGGACAGAGGATCAGGATGATAGTAATTGACTGAAACAGGACATAGATAAGTAGAATGGACAGAGGATCAGGATGATAGTAATTGACTGAAACAGGACATAGATAATTAGAATGGACAGAGGAACAGGATTATAGTAATTGACTGAAACAGGACATAGATAATTAGAATGGACAGAGGATCAGGATGATAGTAATTGACTGAAACAGGACATAGATAATTAGAATAGACAGAGGATCAGGATGATAGTAATTTACTGAAACAGGACATAGATAATTAGGATGGACAGAGGATCAGGATGATAGTAATTGACTGAAACAGGACATAGATAATTAGAATAGACAGAGGATCAGGATGATAGTAATTGACTGAAACAGGACATAGATAATTAGAATGGACAGAGGATCAGGATGATAGTAATTGACTGAAACAGGACATATATAATTAGAAAGGACAGAGGATCAGGATGATAGTAATTGACTGAAACAGGACATAGATAATTAGAATGTTCAGAGGATCAGGATGATAGTAATTGACTGAAACAGGACATAGATAATTAGAATGGACAGAGGAACAGGATGATAGTAATTGACTGAAAAAGGACATAGATAATTAGAATGCACAGAGGATCAGGATGATAGTAATTGACTGAAACAGGACATAGATAATTAGAATGGACAGAGGATCAGGATGATTGTAATTGACTGAAACAGGACATAGATAATTAGAATGGACAGAGGATCAGGATGACAGTAATTGACTGAAACAGGACATAGATAATTAGAATGTTCAGAGGATCAGGATGTTAGTAATTGACTGAAACAGGACAGAGATAATTAGATTAGACAGAGGATCAGGATGATAGTAATTGACTGAAACAGGACATAGATAATTAGAATGGACAGAGGATCAGGATGATAGTAATTGACTGAAACAGGACATAGATAATTAGAATGTTCAGAGGATCAGAATGATTGTAATTGACTGAAACAGGACATAGATAATTAGAATGGACAGAGGATCAGGATGACAGTAATTGACTGAAACAGGACACAGATAATTAGAATGGACAGAGGATCAGGATGATAGTAATTGACTGAAACAGGACATAGATAATTAGAATGTTCAGAGGATCACGATGATTGTATTGACTGAAACAGGACATAGATAATTAGAATGGACAGAGGATCAGGATGACAGTAATTGACTGAAACAGCACATAGATAATTAGAATGGACAGAGGATCAGGATGATAGTAATTGACTGAAACAGGACATAGATAATTAGAATGTTCAGAGGATCAGGATGATAGTAATTGACTGAAACAGGACATAGATAATTAGAATGGACAGAGGAACAGGATGATAGTAATTGACTGAAACAGGACATAGATAATTAGAATGGACAGAGGATCAGGATGATAGTAATTGACTGAAACAGGACATAGATAATTAGAATGTTCAGAGGATCAGAATGATTGTAATTGACTGAAACAGGACATAGATAATTAGAATGGACAGAGGATCAGGATGACAGTAATTGACTGAAACAGGACATAGATAATTAGAATGGACAGAGGATCAGGATGATAGTAATTGACTGAAACAGGACATAGATAAGTAGAATGGACAGAGGATCAGGATGATAGTAATTGACTGAAACAGGACATAGATAATTAGAATGGACAGAGGAACAGGATTATAGTAATTGACTGAAACAGGACATAGATAATTAGAATGGACAGAGGATCAGGATGATAGTAATTGACTGAAACAGGACATAGATAATTAGAATGGACAGAGGATCAGGATGATAGTAATTGACTGAAACAGGACATAGATAATTAGAATGGACAGAGGATCAGGATGATAGTAATTGACTGAAATAGGACATAGATAATTAGAATAGACAGAGGATCAGGATGATAGTAATTGACTGAAACAGGACATAGATAATTAGAATGGACAGAGGATCAGGATGATAGTAATTGACTGAAACAGGACATAGATAATTAGAATAGACAGAGGATCAGGATGATAGTAATTGACTGAAACAGGACATAGATAATTAGAATAGACAGAGGATCAGGATGATAGTAATTTACTGAAACAGGACATAGATAATTAGGATGGACAGAGGATCAGGATGATAGTAATTGACTGAAACAGGACATAGATAATTAGAATAGACAGAGGATCAGGATGATAGTAATTGACTGAAACAGGACATAGATAATTAGAATGGACAGAGGATCAGGATGATAGTAATTGACTGAAACAGGACATATATAATTAGAAAGGACAGAGGAGCAGGATGTTAGTAATTGACTGAAAAAGGACATAGATAATTAGAATGCACAGAGGATCAGGATGATAGTAATTGACTGAAACAGGACATAGATAATTAGAATGGACAGAGGATCAGGATGATTGTAATTGACTGAAACAGGACATAGATAATTAGAATGGACAGAGGATCAGGATGATAGTAATTGACTGAAACAGAACATAGATTATTATAATGTTCAGAGGATCAGGATGATTGTAATTGACTGAAACAGGACATAGATAATTAGAATGGACAGAGGATCAGGATGACAGTAATTGACTGAAACAGGACATAGATAATTAGAATGTTCAGAGGATCAGGATGTTAGTAATTGACTGAAACAGGACAGAGATAATTAGATTAGACAGAGGATCAGGATGATAGTAATTGACTGAAACAGGACATAGATAATTTGAATGTTCAGAGGATCACGATGATTGTAATTGACTGAAACAGGACATAGATAATTAGAATGGACAGAGGATCAGGATGACAGTAATTGACTGAAACAGCACATAGATAATTAGAATGGACAGAGGATCAGGTTGATAGTAATTGACTGAAACAGGACATAGATAATTAGAATGGACAGAGGATCAGGATGATAGTAATTGACTGAAACAGGACATAGATAATTAGAATGGACAGAGGAACAGGATGATAGTAATTGACTGAAACAGGACATAGATAATTAGAATGGACAGAGGATCAGGATGATAGTAATTGACTGAAACAGGACATAGATAATTAGAATGGACAGAGGATCAGGATGATAGTAATTGACTGAAACAGGACATAGATAATTAGAATGGACAGAGGATCAGGATGATAGTAATTGACTGAAATAGGACATAGATAATTAGAATAGACAGAGGATCAGGATGATAGTAATTGACTGAAACAGGACATAGATAATGAGAATGGACAGAGGATCAGGATGATAGTAATTGACTGAAACAGGACATAGATAATTAGAATAGACAGAGGATCAGGATGATAGTAATTGACTGAAACAGGACATAGATAATTAGAATAGACAGAGGATCAGGATGATAGTAATTTACTGAAACAGGACATAGATAATTAGGATGGACAGAGGATCAGGATGATAGTAATTGACTGAAACAGGACATAGATAATTAGAATAGACAGAGGATCAGGATGATAGTAATTGACTGAAACAGGACATAGATAATTAGAATGGACAGAGGATCAGGATGATAGTAATTGACTGAAACAGGACATATATAATTAGAAAGGACAGAGGATCAGGATGTTAGTAATTGACTGAAACAGGACATAGATAATTAGAATGTTCAGAGGATCAGAATGATTGTAATTGACTGAAACAGGACATAGATAATTAGAATGTTCAGAGGATCAGGATGATAGTAATTGACTGAAACAGGACATAGATAATTAGAATGTTCAGAGGATCAGAATGATTGTAATTGACTGAAACAGGACATAGATAATTAGAATGGACAGAGGATCAGGATGACAGTAATTGACTGAAACAGGACATAGATAATTAGAATGGACAGAGGATCAGGATGATAGTAATTGACTGAAACAGGACATAGATAAGTAGAATGGACAGAGGATCAGGATGATAGTAATTGACTGAAACAGGACATAGATAATTAGAATGGACAGAGGAACAGGATGATAGTAATTGACTGAAACAGGACATAGATAATTAGAATGGACAGAGGATCAGGATGATAGTAATTGACTGAAACAGGACATAGATAATTAGAATGGACAGAGGATCAGGATGATAGTAATTGACTGAAACAGGACATAGATAATTAGAATGGACAGAGGATCAGGATGATAGTAATTGACTGAAATAGGACATAGATAATTAGAATAGACAGAGGATCAGGATGATAGTAATTGACTGAAACAGGACATAGATAATGAGAATGGACAGAGGATCAGGATGATAGTAATTGACTGAAACAGGACATAGATAATTAGAATAGACAGAGGATCAGGATGATAGTAATTGACTGAAACAGGACATAGATAATTAGAATAGACAGAGGATCAGGATGATAGTAATTTACTGAAACAGGACATAGATAATTAGGATGGACAGAGGATCAGGATGATAGTAATTGACTGAAACAGGACATAGATAATTAGAATAGACAGAGGATCAGGATGATAGTAATTGACTGAAACAGGACATAGATAATTAGAATGGACAGAGGATCAGGATGATAGTAATTGACTGAAACAGGACATATATAATTAGAAAGGACAGAGGATCAGGATGTTAGTAATTGACTGAAAAAGGACATAGATAATTAGAATGGACAGAGGATCAGGATGATAGTAATTGACTGAAACAGGACATAGATAATTAGAATGGTCAGAGGATCAGGTTGATAGTAATTGACTGAAAAAGGACATAGATAATTAGAATGGACAGAGGATCAGGATGATAGTAAATTACTGAAACAGGACATAGATAATCAGAATGGACGGAGTATCAGGATGATAGTAATTGACTGAAACAGGACATAGATAATTAGAATGGACAGAGGATCAGGATGATAGTAATTGAATGAAACAGGACATAGATAATTAGAATGGACAGAGGATCAGGATGATAGTAATTGACTGAAACAGGACATAGATAATTAGAATGGACAGAGGATCAGGATGATAGTAATTGACTGAAACAGGACATAGATAATTAGAATGGAAAGAGGATTAGGATGATAGTAATTGACTGAAGCATGACATAGATAATTAGAATGGTCAGAGGATTACGATGATAGTAATTGACTGAAACAGGACATAGATAATTAGAATGGACAGATGATCAGGATGATAGTAATTGACTGAAACAGGACATAGATAATTGGAATAGACAGAGGATCAGGATGATAGTAATTGACTGAAACAGGACATAGATAATTAGAATGGAAAGAGGATTAGGATGATAGTAATTGACTGAAGCAGAACATAGATAATTAGAATGGTCAGAGGATTACGATGATAGTAATTGACTGAAGCAGGACATAGATAATTAGAATGGTCAGAGGATTACGATGATAGTAATTGACTGAAACAGGACATAGATAATTAGAATGGACAGAGGATCAGGATGATAGTAATTGACTGAAACAGGACATAGATAATTAGAATGGAAAGAGCATCAGGATGATAGTAATTGATTGAAAGTGGACATAGATAATTAGAATGCTCAGAGGATCAGGATGATAGTAATTGACTGAAACAGGACATAGATAATTAGAAAGGAGAGAGGATCAGGATGATAGTAATTGACTGAAACAGGACATAGATTATTAGAATGTTCAGAGGATCAGGATGATAGTAATTGACTGAAACAGGACATAGATAATTAGAAAGGACAGAGGATCAGGTTGATAGTAATTGACTGAAAAAGGACATAGATAATTAGAATGGACAGAGGATCAGGATGATAGTAATTGACTGAAACAGGACATAGATAATTAGAATGGTCAGAGGATCAGGTTGATAGTAATTGACTGAAAAAGGACATAGATAATTAGAATGGACAGAGGATCAGGATGATAGTAATTGACTGAAACAGGACATAGATAATTAGAATGGTCAGAGGATCAGGTTGATAGTAATTGACTGAAAAAGGACATAGATAATTAGAATGGACAGAGGATCAGGATGATAGTAAATTACTGAAACAGGACATAGATAATTAGAATGGACGGAGGATCAGGATGATAGTAATTGACTGAAACAGGACATAGATAATTAGAATGGACAGAGGATCAGGAAGATAGTAATTGACTGAAACAGGACATAGATAATTAGAATGGACAGAGGATCAGGATGATAGTAATTGACTGAAACAGGACATAGATAATTAGAATGGAAAGAGGATTAGGATGATAGTAATTGACTGAAGCAGGACATAGATAATTAGAATGGTCAGAGGATTACAATGATAGTAATTGACTGAAACAGGACATAGATAATTAGAATGGACAGATGATCAGGATGATAGTAATTGACTGAAACAGGACATAGATAATTAGAATAGACAGAGGATCAGGATGATAGTAATTGACTGAAACAGGACATAGATAATTAGAATGGAAAGAGGATTAGGATGATAGTAATTGACTGAAGCAGGACATAGATAATTAGAATGGTCAGACGATTACGATGATAGTAATTGACTGAAGCAGGACATAGATAATTAGAATAGTCAGAGGATTACGATGATGGTAATTGACTGAAACAGGACATAGATAATTAGAATGGACAGAGGATCAGGATGATAGTAATTGACTGAAACAGGACATAGATAATTAGAATGGAAAGAGGATCAGGATGATAGGAATTGACTGAAAGTGGACATAGATAATTAGAATGCTCAGAGGATCAGGATGATAGTAATTGACTGAAACAGGACATAGATAATTAGAAAGGAGAGAGGATCAGGATGATAGTAATTGACTGAAACAGGACATAGATTATTAGAATGTTCAGAGGATCAGGATGATAGTAATTGACTGAAACAGGACATAGATAATTAGAATGGACAGAGGATCAGGATGATAGTAATTGACTGAAACAGGACATAGACAATTAGAGTAGACAGAGGATCAGGATGATAGTACTTGACTGAAACAGGACATAGATTATTAGAATGTTCAGAGGATCAGGATGATATTAATTGACTGAAACAGGACATAGATAATTAGAATGGACAGAGGATCAGGATGATAGTAATTGACTGAAACAGGACATAGATAATTAAAATGTTCAGAGGATCAGGATGATAGTAATTGACTGAAACAGGACATAGATAATTAGAATGGACAGAGGATCAGGATGACAGTAATTGACTGAAACAGGACATAGATAATTAGAATGGACAGAGGATCAGGATGATAGTAATTGACTGAAACAGGACATAGATAATTAGAATGGACAGAGGATCAGGATGATAGTAATTGACTGAAACAGGACATAGATAATTAGAATGGACAGACGATCAGGATGATAGTAATTGACTGAAACAGGACATAGATAATTAGAATGGACAGAGGATCAGGATGATAGTAATTGACTGAAACAGGACATAGATAATTAGAATAGACAGAGGATCAGGATGATAGTAATTGACTGAAACAGGACATAGATAATTAGAATGGACAGAGGATCAGGATGATAGTAATTTACTGAAACAGGACATAGATAATTATAATGGACAGAGGATCAGGATGATAGTATTTGACTGAAACAGGACATAGATAATTAGAATAGACAGAGGATCAGGATGATAGTAATTTACTGAAACAGGACATAGATAATTAGAATGGATAGAGGATCAGGATGATAGTAATTGACTGAAACAGGACATAGATAATTAGAATGGACAGAGGATCAGGATGATAGTAATTGACTGAAAAAGGACATAGATAATTAGAATGGACAGAGGATCAGGATGATAGTAATTGACTGAAACAGGACATAGATAATTAGAATGGTCAGAGGATCAGGTTGATAGTAATTGACTGAAAAAGGACATAGATAATTAGAATGGACAGAGGATCAGGATGATAGTAATTGATTGAAACAGGACATAGATAATTAGAATGGACAGAGGATCAGGATGATAGTAATTGACTGAAAAAGGACATAGATAATTAGAATGGTCAGAGGATCAGGTTGATAGTAATTGACTGAAAAAGGACATAGATAATTAGAATGGACAGAGGATCAGGATGATAGTAATTTACTTAAACAGGACATAGATAATTAGAATGGACGGAGGATCAGGATGATAGTAATTGACTGAAACAGGACATAGATAATTAGAATGGACAGAGGATCAGGATGATAGTAATTGACTGAAACAGGACATAGATAATTAGAATAGACAGAGGATCAGGATGATAGTAATTGACTGAAACAGGACATAGATAATTAAAATAGACAGAGGATCAGGATGATAGTAATTTACTAAAACAGGACATATATAATTAGAAAGGACAGAGGATCAGGATGTTAGTAATTGACTGAAACAGGACAGAGATAATTAGAATGGACAGAGGATCAGGATGATAGTAATTGACTGAACAAGGACATAGATAATTAGAATGGACAGAGGATCAGGATGATAGTAATTGACTGAAACAGGACATAGATAATTAGAATGGTCAGAGGATCAGGTTGATAGTAATTGACTGAAAAAGGACATAGATAATTAGAATGGACAGAGGATCAGGATGATAGTAATTGACTGAAAAAGGACATAGATAATTAGAATGGTCAGAGGATCAGGTTGATAGTAATTGACTTAAAAAGGACATAGATAATTAGAATGGTCAGAGGATCAGGTTGATAGTAATTGACTGAAAATGGACATAGATAATTAGAATGGACAGAGGATCAGGATGATAGTAATTTACTGAAACAGGACATAGATAATTAGAATGGACAGAGGATCAGGATGATAGTAATTGACAGAAAAAGGGCATAGATAATTAGAATGGACAGAGGATCAGGATGATAGTAATTGACTGAAACAGGACATAGATAATTAGAATGGTCAGAGGATCAGGTTGATAGTAATTGACTGAAAAAGGACATAGATAATTAGAATGGACAGAGGATCAGGATGATAGTACTTGACTGAAACAGGACATAGATAATTAGAATGGACAGAGGATCAGGATGATAGTAATTGACTGAAAAAGGACATAGATAATTAGAATGGTCAGAGGATCAGGTTGATAGTAATTGACTGAAAAAGGAAATAGATAATTAGAATGGACAGAGGATCAGGATGATAGTAATTGACTGAAACAGGACATAGATAATTAGAATGGACAGAGGATCAGGATGATAGTAATTTACTGAAACAGGACATAGATAATTAGAATGGACGGAGGATCAGGATGATATTAATTGACTGAAACAGGACATAGATAATTAGAATGGACAGAGGATCAGGATGATAGTAATTGACTGAAACAGGACATAGATAATTAGAATAGACAGAGGATCAGGATGATAGTAATTGACTGAAAAAGGACATAGATAATTAGAATGGACAGAGGATCAGGATGATAGTAATTGACTGAAACAGGACATAGATAATTAGAATGGTCAGAGGATCAGGTTGATAGTAATTGACTGAAAAAGGACATAGATAATTAGAATGGACAGAGGATCAGGATGATAGTAATTGATTGAAACAGGACATAGATAATTAGAATGGACAGAGGATCAGGATGATAGTAATTGACTGAAAAAGGACATAGATAATTAGAATGGTCAGAGGATCAGGTTGATAGTAATTGACTGAAAAAGGACATAGATAATTAGAATGGACAGAGGATCAGGATGATAGTAATTTACTTAAACAGGACATAGATAATTAGAATGGACGGAGGATCAGGATGATAGTAATTGACTGAAACAGGACATAGATAATTAGAATGGACAGAGGATCAGGATAATAGTAATTGACTGAAACAGGACATAGATAATTAGAATAGACAGAGGATCAGGATGATAGTAATTGACTGAAACAGGACATAGATAATTAAAATAGACAGAGGATCAGGATGATAGTAATTTACTAAAACAGGACATATATAATTAGAAAGGACAGAGGATCAGGATGTTAGTAATTGACTGAAACAGGACAGAGATAATTAGAATGGACAGAGGATCAGGATGATAGTAATTGACTGAACAAGGACATAGATAATTAGAATGGACAGAGGATCAGGATGATAGTAATTGACTGAAACAGGACATAGATAATTAGAATGGTCAGAGGATCAGGTTGATAGTAATTGACTGAAAAAGGACATAGATAATTAGAATGGACAGAGGATCAGGATGATAGTAATTGACTGAAAAAGGACATAGATAATTAGAATGGTCAGAGGATCAGGTTGATAGTAATTGACTTAAAAAGGACATAGATAATTAGAATGGTCAGAGGATCAGGTTGATAGTAATTGACTGAAAATGGACATAGATAATTAGAATGGACAGAGGATCAGGATGATAGTAATTTACTGAAACAGGACATAGATAATTAGAATGGACAGAGGATCAGGATGATAGTAATTGACAGAAAAAGGGCATAGATAATTAGAATGGACAGAGGATCAGGATGATAGTAATTGACTGAAACAGGACATAGATAATTAGAATGGTCAGAGGATCAGGTTGATAGTAATTGACTGAAAAAGGACATAGATAATTAGAATGGACAGAGGATCAGGATGATAGTACTTGACTGAAACAGGACATAGATAATTAGAATGGACAGAGGATCAGGATGATAGTAATTGACTGAAAAAGGACATAGATAATTAGAATGGTCAGAGGATCAGGTTGATAGTAATTGACTGAAAAAGGAAATAGATAATTAGAATGGACAGAGGATCAGGATGATAGTAATTGACTGAAACAGGACATAGATAATTAGAATGGACAGAGGATCAGGATGATAGTAATTTACTGAAACAGGACATAGATAATTAGAATGGACGGAGGATCAGGATGATATTAATTGACTGAAACAGGACATAGATAATTAGAATGGACAGAGGATCAGGATGATAGTAATTGACTGAAACAGGACATAGATAATTAGAATAGACAGAGGATCAGGATGATAGTAATTGACTGAAACAGGACATAGATAATTAAAATAGACAGAGAATCAGGATGATAGTAATTTACTGAAACAGGACATATATAATTAGAAAGGACAGAGGATCAGGATGTTAGTAATTGACTGTAACAGGACATAGATAATTAGAATGGACAGAGGATCAGGATGATAGTAATTGACTGAAAAAGGACATAGATAATTAGAATGGACAGAGGATCAGGATGATAGTAATTGACTGAAACAGGACATAGATAATTAGAATGGACAGAGGATCAGGATGATAGTAATTGACTGAAACAGGACATAGATAATTAGAATAGACAGAGGATCAGGATGATAGTAATTGACTGAAACAGGACATAGATAATTAAAATAGACAGAGAATCAGGATGATAGTAATTTACTGAAACAGGACATATATAATTAGAAAGGACAGAGGATCAGGATGTTAGTAATTGACTGTAACAGGACATAGATAATTAGAATGGACAGAGGATCAGGATGATAGTAATTGACTGAAAAAGGACATAGATAATTAGAATGGACAGAGGATCAGGTTGATAGTAATTGACTGAAAATGGACATAGATAATTAGAATGGACAGAGGATCAGGATGATAGTAATTTACTGAAACAGGACATAGATAATTAGAATGGACAGAGGATCAGGATGATAGTAATTGACTGAAAAAGGACATAGATAATTAGAATGGACAGAGGATCAGGATGATAGTAATTGACTGAAAAAGGACATAGATAATTAGAATGGACAGAGGATCAGGTTGATAGTAATTGACTGAAAATGGACATAGATAATTAGAATGGACAGAGGATCAGGATGATAGTAATTGACTGAAACAGGACATAGATAATTAGAATGGACAGAGGATCAGGATGATAGTAATTGACTGAAAAAGGACATAGATAATTAGAATGGTCAGAGGATCAGGTTGATAGTAATTGACTGAAAAAGGACATAGATAATTAGAATGGACAGAGGATCAGGATGATAGTAATTTACTGAAACAGGACATAGATAATTAGAATGTACGGAGGATCAGGATGATAGCAATTGACTGAAACAGGACATAGATAATTAGAATGGACAGAGGATCAGGATGATAGTAATTGACTGAAACAGGACATAGATAATTAGAATAGACAGAGGATCAGGATGATAGTAATTGACTGAAACAGGACATAGATAATTAAAATGTTCAGAGGATCAGGATGTTAGTAATTGACTGAAACAGGACATAGATAATTAGAATGGACAGAGGATCAGGATGACAGTAATTGACTGAAACAGGACATAGATAATTAGAATGGACAGAGGATCAGGATGATAGTAATTGACTGAAACAGGACATAGATAATTAGAATGGACAGAGGATCAGGATGATAGTAATTGACTGAAACAGGACATAGGTAATTAGAATGGACAGAGGATCAGGATGATAGCAATTGACTGAAACAGGACATAGATAATTAGAATGGACAGAGGATCAGGATGATAGTAATTGACTGAAACAGGACATAGATAATTAGAATGGACAGAGGATCAGGATGATAGTAATTGACTGAAACAGGACATAGATAATTAGAATGGAAAGAGGATTAGGATGATAGTAATTGACTGAAGCAGGACATAGATAATTAGAATGGTCAGAGGATTACGATGATAGTAATTGACTGAAACAGGACATAGATAATTAGAATGGACAGATGATCAGGATGATAGTAATTGACTGAAACAGGACATAGATAAGTAGAATAGACAGAGGATCAGGATGATAGTAATTGACTGAAACAGGACATAGATAATTAGAATGGAAAGAGGATTAGGATGATAGTAATCGACTGAAGCAGGACATAGATAATTAGAATGGTCAGAGGATTACGATGATAGTAATTGACTGAAGCAGGACATAGATAATTAGAATGGTCAGAGGATTACGATGATAGTAATTGACTGAAACAGGACATAGATAATTAGAATGGACAGAGGATCAGGATGATAGTAATTGACTGAAACAGGACATAGATAATTAGAATGGAAAGAGGATCAGGATGATAGTAATTGACTGAAAGTGGACATAGATAATTAGAATGCTCAGAGGATCAGGATGATAGTAATTGACTGAAACAGGACATAGATAATTAGAAAGGAGAGAGGATCAGGATGATAGTAATTGACTGAAACAGGACATAGATTATTAGAATGTTCAGAGGATCAGGATGATAGTAATTGACTGAAACAGGACATAGATAATTAGAATGGACAGAGGATCAGGATGATAGTAATTGACTGAAACAGGACATAGACAATTAGAATAGACAGAGGATCAGGATGATAGTAATTGACTGAAACAGGACATAGATTATTAGAATGTTCAGAGGATCCGGATGATAGTAATTGACTGAAACAGGACATAGATAATTAGAATGGACAGAGGATCAGGATGATAGTAATTGACTGAAACAGGACATAGATAATTAGAATGGATAGAGGATCAGGATGATAGTAATTGACTGAAACAGGACATAGATAATTAGAATGGACAGAGGATCAGGATGATAGTAATTGACTGAAAAAGGACATAGATAATTAGAATGGACAGAGGATCAGGATGATAGTAATTGACTGAAACAGGACATAGATAATTAGAATGGACAGAGGATCAGGATGATAGTAATTGACTGAAAAAGGACATAGATAATTAGAATGGTCAGAGGATCAGGTTGATAGTAATTGACTGAAAAAGGACATAGATAATTAGAATGGACAGAGGATCAGGATGATAGTAATTGACTGAAACAGGACATAGATAATTAGAATGGACGGAGGATCAGGATGATAGTAATTGACTGAAACAGGACATAGATAATTAGAATGGACAGAGGATCAGGATGATAGTAATTGACTGAAACAGGACATAGATAATTAGAATAGACAGAGGATCAGGATGATAGTAATTGACTGAAACAGGACATAGATAATTAAAATAGACAGAGGATCAGGATGATAGTAATTTACTGAAACAGGACATATATAATTAGAAAGGACAGAGGATCAGGATGTTAGTAATTGACTGAAACAGGACATAGATAATTAGAATGGACAGAGGATCAGGATGATAGTAATTGACTGCAAAAGGACATAGATAATTAGAATGGACAGAGGATCAGGATGATAGTAATTGACTGAAAAAGGACATAGATAATTAGAATGGACAGAGGATCAGGATGATAGTAATTGACTGAAACAGGACATAGATAATTAGAATGGACAGAGGATCAGGATGATAGTAATTGACTGAAAAAGGACATAGATAATCAGAATGGTCAGAGGATCAGGTTGATAGTAATTGACTGAAAAAGGACATAGATAATTAGAATGGACAGAGGATCAGGATGATAGTAATTTACTGAAACAGGACATAGATAATTAGAATGGACAGAGGATCAGGATGATAGTAATTGACTGAAACAGGACATAGATAATTAGAATGGACAGAGGATCAGGATGATAGTAATTGACTGAAACAGGACATAGATAATTAGAATAGACAGAGGATCAGGATGATAGTAATTGACTGAAACAGGACATAGATAATTAAAATGTTCAGAGGATCAGGATGTTAGTAATTGACTGAAACAGGACATAGATAATTAGAATGGACAGAGGATCAGGATGACAGTAATTGACTGAAACAGGACATAGATAATTAGAATGGACAGAGGATCAGGATGATAGTAATTGACTGAAACAGGACATAGATAATTAGAATGGACAGAGGATCAGGATGATAGTAATTGACTGAAACAGGACATAGATAATTAGAATGGACAGAGGATCAGGATGATAGTAATTGACTGAAACAGGACATAGATAATTAGAATGGACAGAGGATCAGGATGATAGTAATTGACTGAAACAGGACATAGATAATTAGAATGGACAGAGGATCAGGATGATAGTAATTGACTGAAACAGGACATAGATAATTAGAATGGAAAGAGGATTAGGATGATAGTAATTGACTGAAGCAGGACATAGATAATTAGAATGGTCAGAGGATTACGATGATAGTAATTGACTGAAACAGGACATAGATAATTAGAATGGACAGATGATCAGGATGATAGTAATTGACTGAAACAGGACATAGATAATTAGAATAGACAGAGGATCAGGATGATAGTAATTGACTGAAACAGGACATAGATAATTAGAATGGAAAGAGGATTAGGATGATAGTAATCGACTGAAGCAGGACATAGATAATTAGAATGGTCAGAGGATTACGATGATAGTAATTGACTGAAGCAGGACATAGATAATTAGAATGGTCAGAGGATTACGATGATAGTAATTGACTGAAACAGGACATAGATAAATAGAATGGACAGAGGATCAGGATGATAGTAATTGACTGAAACAGGACATAGATAATTATAATGGACAGAGGATCAGGATGATAGTAATTGACTGAAACAGGACATAGATAATTAGAATGGACAGAGGATCAGGATGATAGTAATTGACTGAAACAGGACATAGATAATTAGAATAGACAGAGGATCAGGATGATAGTAATTGACTGAAACAGGACATAGATAATTAAAATGTTCAGAGGATCAGGATGTTAGTAATTGACTGAAACAGGACATAGATAATTAGAATGGACAGAGGATCAGGATGACAGTAATTGACTGAAACAGGACATAGATAATTAGAATGGACAGAGGATCAGGATGATAGTAATTGACTGAAACAGGACATAGATAATTAGAATGGACAGAGGATCAGGATGATAGTAATTGACTGAAACAGGACATAGATAATTAGAATGGACAGAGGATCAGGATGATAGTAATTGACTGAAACAGGACATAGATAATTAGAATGGACAGAGGATCAGGATGATAGTAATTGACTGAAACAGGACATAGATAATTAGAATGGACAGAGGATCAGGATGATAGTAATTGACTGAAACAGGACATAGATAATTAGAATGGAAAGAGGATTAGGATGATAGTAATTGACTGAAGCAGGACATAGATAATTAGAATGGTCAGAGGATTACGATGATAGTAATTGACTGAAACAGGACATAGATAATTAGAATGGACAGATGATCAGGATGATAGTAATTGACTGAAACAGGACATAGATAATTAGAATAGACAGAGGATCAGGATGATAGTAATTGACTGAAACAGGACATAGATAATTAGAATGGAAAGAGGATTAGGATGATAGTAATCGACTGAAGCAGGACATAGATAATTAGAATGGTCAGAGGATTACGATGATAGTAATTGACTGAAGCAGGACATAGATAATTAGAATGGTCAGAGGATTACGATGATAGTAATTGACTGAAACAGGACATAGATAAATAGAATGGACAGAGGATCAGGATGATAGTAATTGACTGAAACAGGACATAGATAATTAGAATGGAAAGAGGATCAGGATGATAGTAATTGACTGAAAGTGGACATAGATAATTAGAATGCTCAGAGGATCAGGATGATAGTAATTGACTGAAACAGGACATAGATAATTAGAAAGGAGAGAGGATCAGGATGATAGTAATTGACTGAAACAGGACATAGATTATTAGAATGTTCAGAGGATCAGGATGATAGTAATTGACTGAAACAGGACATAGATAATTAGAATGGACAGAGGATAAGGATGATAGTAATTGACTGAAACAGGACATAGATTATTAGTATGTTCAGAGGATCAGGATGATAGTAATTGACTGAAACAGGACATAGATAATTAGAATGGACAGAGGATCAGGATGATAGTAATTGACTGAAACAGGACATAGATAATTAAAATGTTCAGAGGATCAGGATGATAGTAATTGACTGAAACAGGACATAGATAATTAGAATGGACAGAGGATCAGGATGACAGCAATTGACTGAAACAGGACATAGATAATTAGAATGGACAGAGGATCAGGATGATAGTAATTGACTGAAACAGGACATAGATAATTAGAATGGACAGAGGATCAGGATGATAGTAATTGACTGAAACAGGACATAGATAATTAGAATGGACAGAAAATCAGGATGATAGTAATTGACTGAAACAGGACATAGATAATTAGAACAGACAGAGGATCAGGATGACAGTAATTGACTGAAACAGGACATAGATAATTAGAATAGACAGAGGATCTGGATGATAGTAATTTACTGAAACAGGACATAGATAATTAGAATGGACAGAGGATCAGGATGATAGTAATTGACTGAAACAGGACATAGATAATTAGAATAGACAGAGGATCAGGATGATAGTGATTTACTGAAACAGGACATCGATAATTAGAATGGTCAGAGGATCAGGATGATAGTAATTGACTGAACAGGACATATATAATTAGAAAGGACAGAGGATCAGGATGTTAGTAATTGACTGAAACAGGACATAGATAATTAGAATGGTCAGAGGATCAGGTTGATAGTAATTGACTGAAAAAGGACATAGATAATTAGAATGGACAGAGGATCAGGATGATAGTAATTGACTGAAACAGGACATAGATAATTAGAATGGACAGAGGATCAGGATGATAGTAATTGACTGAAACAGGACATAGATAATTAGAATGGTCAGAGGATCAGGTTGATAGTAATTGACTGAAAAAGGACATAGATAATTAGAATGGACAGAGGATCAGGATGATAGTAATTGACTGAAACAGGACATAGATAATTAGAATGTACAGAGGATCAGGATGATAGTAATTGACTGAAAAAGGACATAGATAATTAGAATGGTCAGAGGATCAGGTTGATAGTAATTGACTGAAAAAGGGCATAGATAATTAGAATGGACAGAGGATCAGGATGATAGTAATTTACTGAAACAGGACGTAGATAATTTGAATGGACGGAGGATCAGGATGATAGTAATTGACTGAAACAGGACATAGATAATTAGAATGGACAGAGGATCAGGATGATAGTAATTGACTGAAACAGGACATGGATAATTCGAAAGGAGAGAGGATCAGGATGATAGTAATTGACTGAAACAGGACATAGATTATTAGAATGTTCAGAGGATCAGGATGATAGTAATTGACTGAAACAGGACATAGATAATTAGAATGGACAGAGGATCAGGATGATAGTAATTGACTGAAACAGGACATAGACAATTAGAATAGACAGAGGATCAGGATGATAGTAATTGACTGAAACAGGACATAGATTATTAGAATGTTCAGAGGATCAGGATGATAGTAATTGACTGAAACAGGACATAGATAATTAGAATGGACAGAGGATCAGGATGATAGTAATTGACTGAAACAGGGCATAGATAATTAAAATGTTCAGAGGATCAGGATGATAGTAATTGACTGAAACAGGACATAGATAATTAGAATGGACAGAGGATCAGGATGACAGTAATTGACTGAAACAGGACATAGATAATTAGAATGGACAGAGGATCAGGATGATAGTAATTGACTGAAACAGGACATAGATAATTAGAATGGACAGAGGATCAGGATGATAGTAATTGACTGAAACAGGACATAGATAATTAGAATGGACAGACGATCAGGATGATAGTAATTGACTGAAACAGGACATAGATAATTAGAATGGACAGAGGATCAGGATGATAGTAATTGACTGAAACAGGACATAGATAATTAGAATAGACAGAGGATCAGGATATAGTAATTGACTGAAACAGGACAGAGATAATTAGAATGGACAGAGGATCAGGACGATAGTAATTGACTGAAACAGGACATAGATAATTAGAATGGACAGAGGATCAGGATGATAGTAATTGACTGAAAAAGGACATAGATAATGAGAATGGTCAGAGGATCAGGTTGATAGTAATTACTGAAAAAGGACATAGATAATTAGAATGGACAGAGGATCAGGATGATAGTAATTTACTGAAACAGGACATAGATAATTAGAATGGACGGAGGATCAGGATGATAGTAATTGACTGAAACAGGACATAGATAATTAGAATGGACAGAGGATCAGGATGATAGTAATTGACTGAAACAGGACATAGATAATTAGAATGGACAGAGGATCAGGATGATAGTAATTGACTGAAACAGGACATAGATAATTAGAATGGAAAGAGGATCAGGATGATAGTAATTGACTGAAAGTGGACATAGATAATTAGAATGGACAGAGGATCAGGATGATAGTAATTGACTGAAAGTGGACATAGATAATTAGAATGCTCAGAGGATCAGGATGATAGTAATTGACTGAAACAGGACATAGATTATTAGAATGTTCAGAGGATCAGGATGATAGTAATTGACTGAAACAGGACATAGACAATTAGAATAGACAGAGGATCAGGATGATAGTAATTGACTGAAACAGGACATAGATTATTAGAATGTTCAGAGGATCAGGATGATAGTAATTGACTGAAACAGGACATAGATAATTAGAATGGACAGAGGATCAGGATGATAGTAATTGACTGAAACAGGACATAGATAATTAAAATGTTCAGAGGATCAGGATGATAGTAATTGACTGAAACAGGACATAGATAATTAGAATGGACAGAGGATCAGGATGACAGTAATTGACTGAAACAGGACATAGATAATTAGAATGGACAGAGGATCAGGATGATAGTAATTGACTGAAACAGGACATAGATAATTAGAATGGACAGAGGATCAGGATGATAGTAATTGACTGAAACAGGACATAGATAATTAGAGTGGACAGACGATCAGGATGATAGTAATTGACTGAAACAGGACATAGATAATTAGAATGGACAGAGGATCAGGATGATAGTAATTGACTGAAACAGGACATAGATAATTAGAATAGACAGAGGATCAGGATGATAGTAATTGACTGAAACAGGACAGAGATAATTAGAATAGACAGAGGATCAGGATGATAGTAATTTACTGAAACAGGACATAGATAATTAGAATGGAAAGAGGATTAGGATGATAGTAATTGACTGAAACAGGACATACATAATTAGAATGGAAAGAGGATCAGGATGATAGTAATTGACTGAAAGTGAACATAGATAATTAGAATGGACAGAGGATCAGGATGATAGTAATTGACTGAAAAAGGACATAGATAATTAGAATGGAAAGAGGATTAGGATGATAGTAATTCACTGAAACAGGACATAGATAATTAGAATGGAAAGAGGATCAGGATGATAGTAATTGACTGAAAAAGGACATAGATAATTAGAATGGACAGAGGATCAGGATGATAGTAATTGACTGAAACAGGACATAGATAATAAGAATAGACAGAGGATCAGGATGATAGTAATTGACTGAAACATGACATAGATAATAAGAATAGACAGAGGATCAGGATGATAGTAATTGACTGAAACAGGACATAGATAATTAGAATGCTCAGAGGATCAGGATGATAGTAATTGACTGAAACAGGACATAGATAATTAGAATAGACAGAGGATCAGGATGATAGTAATTGACTGAAACAGGACATAGATAATTAGAATGGTCAGAGGATCAGGATGATAGTAATTGACTGAAACAGGACATAGATAATTAGAATGGACAGAGGATCAGGATGATAGTAATTGACTGAAACAGGACATAGATAATTAGAATAGACAGAGGATCAGGATGATAGTAATTGACTGAAACAGGACATAAATAAATAGAATGGACAGATGATCAGGATGATAGTAATTGACTGAAACAGGACATAGACAATTAGAATGGACAGAGGATCAGGATGATAGTAATTGACTGAAACAGGACATAGATAATTAGAATGGACAGAGGATCAGGATGACAGTAATTGACTGAAGCAGGACATAGATAATTAGAATGGACAGAGGATCCGGATGACAGTAATTGACTGAAAGAGGACATAGACAATTAGAATGGACAGAATATGGATGACAGTAATTGACTGAAACAGGACATAGACAATTAGAATAGACAGAGGATCAGGATGACAGTAATTGACTGAAACAGGACATAGATAATTAGAATAGACAGAGGATCAGGATGACAGTAATTGACTGACACAGGACATAGACAATTAGAATGGACAGAGGATCAGGATGACAGTAATTGACTGAAACAGGACATAGACAATTAGAATAGACAGAGGATCAGGATGACAGTAATTGACTGAAACAGGACACAGATAATTAGAATGGACAGAGGATCAGGATGAAAGTAATTGACTGAAACAGGACATGGATAGGTTCGCAGAATTGACAGACAATCATGATGAAAGTAAATGACTGAAACAGGACATGGATAGGATAGCAGAATGGACAGACAATCAGGATGATAGTATTTGACTGAAACAGGACATTGACAGGTTAGCAGAATGGACAGAGGATCAGGATGATAGTAAATGACTGAAACAGGACATTGACAGGTTAGCAGAATGGACAGAGGATCGGGATGATAGTAAATGACTGAAACAGGACATGGATAGTTTAGCAGAATGGACAGACAGTCAGGATGATAGTAATTGACTGAAACAGGACATTGATAGTTTAGCAGAATGGACTGACAGTCAGGATGATAGTAATTGACTGAAACAGGACATTGATAGTTTAGCAGAATGGACTGACAGTCAGGATGATAGTAATTGACTGAAACAGGACATGGATAGTTTAGCAGAATGGACAGACAGTCAGGATGATAGTAATTGACTGAAACAGGACATTGATAGTTTAGCAGAATGGACAGACAGTCAGGATGATAGTAATTGACTGAAACAGGACATGGATAGTTTAGCAGAATGGACAGACAGTCAGGATGATAGTAATTGACTGAAACAGGACATTGATAGTTTAGCAGAATGGATAGACAGTCAGGATGATAGTAATTGACTGAAACAGGACATTGATAGTTTAGCAGAATGGACAGACAGTCAGGATGATAGTAATTGACTGAAACAGGACATGGATAGTTTAGCAGAATGGACAGACAGTCAGGATGATAGTAATTGAATGAAACAGGACATTGATAGTTTAGCAGAATGGACAGAGGATCAGGATGATTGTAATTGACTGAAACAGGACATTGATAGTTTAGCAGAATGGATAGACAGTCAGGATGATAGTAATTGACTGAAACAGGACATGGATAGTTTAGCAGAATGGATAGACAGTCAGGATGATAGTAATTGACTGAAACAGGACATTGATAGTTTAGCAGAATGGACAGACAGTCAGGATGATAGTAATTGACTGAAACAGGACATTGATAGTTTAGCAGAATGGACAGACAGTCAGGATGATAGTAATTGACTGAAACAGGACATTGATAATTAGAATGGAAAGAGGATCAGGATGATAGTAATTGACTGAAACAGGACATAGATAATTAGAATGGACAGAGGATCAGGATGATAGCAATTGACTGAAACAGGACATAGATAATTAGAATGGAAAGAGGATCAGGATGATAGTAATTGACTGAAACAGGACATAGATAATTAGAATGGACAGAGGATCAGGATGATAGTAATTGACTGAAACAGGACATAGATAATAAGAATAGACAGAGGATCAGGATGATAGTAATTGACTGAAACAGGACATAGATAATAAGAATAGACAGAGGATCAGGATGATAGTAATTGACTGAAACAGGACATAGATAATTAGAATGCTCAGAGGATCAGGATGATAGTAATTGACTGAAACTGGACATAGATAATTAGAATGGACAGAGGATCAGGATGATAGTAATTGACTGAAACAGGACATAGATAATTAGAATAGACAGAGGATCAGGATGATAGTAATTGACTGAAACAGGACATAAATAAATAGAATGGACAGATGATCAGGATGATAGTAATTGACTGAAACAGGACATAGACAATTAGAATGGACAGAGGATCAGGATGATAGTAATTGACTGAAACATGACATAGATAATTAGAATAGACAGAGGATCAGGATGACAGTAATTGACTGAAACAGGACATAGATAATTAGAATGGACAGAGGATCCGGATGACAGTAATTGACTGAAACAGGACATAGACAATTAGAATGGACAGAGTATGGATGACAGTAATTGACTGAAACAGGACATAGACAATTAGAATAGACAGAGGATCAGGATGACAGTAATTGTCTGAAACAGGACATAGATAATTAGAATAGACAGAGGATCAGGATGACAGTAATTGACTGACACAGGACAGAGACAATTAGAATGGACAGAGGATCAGGATGACAGTAATTGACTGAAACAGGACATAGACAATTAGAATAGACAGAGGATCAGGATGACAGTAATTGACTGAAACAGGACATAGATAATTAGAATAGACAGAGGATCAGGATGATAGTAATTGACTGAAACAGGACATAGATAATTAGAATGGACAGAGGATCAGGATGAAAGTAATTGACTGAATCAGGACATGGATAGTTTAGCAGAATGGACTGACAGTCAGGATGATAGTAATTGACTGAAACAGGACATTGATAGTTTAGCAGAATGGATAGACAGTCAGGATGATAGTAATTGACTGAAACAGGACATTGATAGTTTAGCAGAATGGACAGACAGTCAGGATGATAGTAATTGACTGAAACAGGACATGGATAGTTTAGCAGAATGGACAGACAGTCAGGATGATAGTAATTGAATGAAACAGGACATTGATAGTTTAGCAGAATGGACAGAGGATCAGGATGATTGTAATTGACTGAAACAGGACATTGATAGTTTAGCAGAATGGATAGACAGTCAGGATGATAGTAATTGACTGAAACAGGACATGGATAGTTTAGCAGAATGGATAGACAGTCAGGATGATAGTAATTGACTGAAACAGGACATTGATAGTTTAGCAGAATGGACAGACAGTCAGGATGATAGTAATTGACTGAAACAGGACATTGATAGTTTAGCAGAATGGACAGACAGTCAGGATGATAGTAATTGACTGAAACAGGACATTGATAATTAGAATGGAAAGAAGATCAGGATGATAGTAATTGACTGAAACAGGACATAGATAATTAGAATGGACAGAGGATCAGGATGATAGCAATTGACTGAAACAGGACATAGATAATTAGAATGGAAAGAGGATCAGGATGATAGTAATTGACTGAAACAGGACATAGATAATTAGAATGGACAGAGGATCAGGATGATAGTAATTGACTGAAACAGGACATAGATAATAAGAATAGACAGAGGATCAGGATGATAGTAATTGACTGAAACAGGACATAGATAATAAGAATAGACAGAGGATCAGGATGATAGTAATTGACTGAAACAGGACATAGATAATTAGAATGCTCAGAGGATCAGGATGATAGTAATTGACTGAAACTGAACATAGATAATTAGAATGGACAGAGGATCAGGATGATAGTAATTGACTGAAACAGGACATAGATAATTAGAATAGACAGAGGATCAGGATGATAGTAATTGACTGAAACAGGACATAAATAAATAGAATGGACAGATGATCAGGATGATAGTAATTGACTGAAACAGGACATAGACAATTAGAATGGACAGAGGATCAGGATGATAGTAATTGACTGAAACATGACATAGATAATTAGAATAGACAGAGGATCAGGATGACAGTAATTGACTGAAACAGGACATAGATAATTAGAATGGACAGAGGATCCGGATGACAGTAATTGACTGAAACAGGACATAGACAATTAGAATGGACAGAGGATCAGGATGACAGTAATTGACTGAAACAGGACATAGATAATTAGAATAGACAGAGGATCAGGATGACAGTAATTGACTGACACAGGACAGAGACAATTAGAATGGACAGAGGATCAGGATGACAGTAATTGATTGAAACAGGACATAGACAATTAGAATAGACAGAGGATCAGGATGACAGTAATTGACTGAAACAGGACATAGATAATTAGAATAGACAGAGGATCAGGATGATAGTAATTGACTGAAACAGGACATAGATAATTAGAATGGACAGAGGTTCAGGATGAAAGTAATTGACTGAATCAGGACATGGATAGGTTCGCAGAATTGACAGACAATCATGATGAAAGTAAATGACTGAAACAGGACATGGATAGGATAGCAGAATGGACAGACAATCAGGATGATAGTAATTGACTGAAACAGGACATTGACAAGTTAGCAGAATGGACAGAGGATCAGGATGATAGTAAATGACTGAAACTGGACATTGATAGTTTAGCAGAATGGACAGACGGTCAGGATGACAGTAATTGACTGAAACAGGACATGGATAGTTTAGCAGAATGGACAGACAGTCAGGATGATAGTAATTGACTGAAACAGGACATGGATTGTTTAGCAGAATGGATAGGCAGTCAGGATGATAGTAATTGACTGAAACAGGACATTGATAGTTTAGCAGAATGGACAGACAGTCAGGATGATAGTAATTAACTGAAACAGGACATTGATAGTTTAGCAGAATGAATAGACAGTCAGGATGATGGTAATTGACTGAAACAGGACATTGATAGTTTAGCAGAATGGACAGACAGTCAGGATGATAGTAATTGACTGAAACAGGACATTGATAGTTTCGCAGAATGGACAGACAGTCAGGATGATAGTAATTGACTGAAACAGGACATGGATTGTTTAGCAGAATGGATAGACAGTCAGGATGATAGCAATTGACTGAAACAGGACATTGATAGTTTAGCAGAATGGACAGACAGTCAGGATGACAGTAATTAACTGAAACAGGACATTGATAGTTTAGCAGAATGGACAGACAGTCAGGATGATAGTAATTGACTGAAACAGGACATTGATAGTTTAGCAGAATGGACAGACAGTCAGGATGATAGTAATTAACTGAAACAGGACATTGATAGTTTAGCAGAATGGACAGACAGTCAGGATGATAGTAATTGACTGAAACAGGACATACATAATTAGAATGGAAAGAGGATCAGGATGATAGTAATTGACTGAAAGTGGACATAGATAATTAGAATGGACAGAGGATCAGGATGATAGTAATTGACTGAAAAAGGACATAGATAATTAGAATGGAAAGAGGATTAGGATGATAGTAATTCACTGAAACAGGACATAGATAATTAGAATGGAAAGAGGATCAGGATGATAGTAATTGACTGAAACAGGACATAGATAATTAGAATGGACAGAGGGTCAGGATGATAGTAATTGACTGAAACAGGACATAGATAATAAGAATAGACAGAGGATCAGGATGATAGTAATTGAATGAAACATGACATAGATAATAAGAATAGACAGAGGATCAGGATGATAGTAATTGACTGAAACAGGACATAGATAATTAGAATGCTCAGAGGATCAGGATGATAGTAATTGACTGAAACAGGACATAGATAATTAGAATAGACAGAGGATCAGGATGATAGTAATTGACTGAAACAGGACATAGATAATTAGAATGGTCAGAGGATCAGGATGATAGTAATTGACTGAAACAGGACATAGATAATTAGAATGGACAGAGGATCAGGATGATAGTAATTGACTGAAACAGGACATAGATAATTAGAATAGACAGAGGATCAGGATGATAGTAATTGACTGAAACAGGACATAAATAAATAGAATGGACAGATGATCAGGATGATAGTAATTGACTGAAACAGGACATAGACAATTAGAATGGACAGAGGATCAGGATGATAGTAATTGACTGAAACAGGACATAGATAATTAGAATGGACAGAATATGGATGACAGTAATTGACTGAAACAGGACATAGACAATTAGAATGTTCAGAGGATCAGGATGACAGTAATTGACTGACACAGGACACAGACAATTAGAATGGACAGAGGATCAGGATGACAGTAATTGACTGAAACAGGACATAGACAATTAGAATAGACAGAGGATCAGGATGACAGTAATTGACTGAAACAGGACACAGATAATTAGAATGGACAGAGGATCAGGATGAAAGTAATTGACTGAAACAGGACATGGATAGGTTCGCAGAATTGACAGACAATCATGATGAAAGTAAATGACTGAAACAGGACATGGATAGGATAGCAGAATGGACAGACAATCAGGATGATAGTATTTGACTGAAACAGGACATTGACAGGTTAGCAGAATGGACAGAGGATCAGGATGATAGTAAATGACTGAAACAGGACATTGATAGTTTAGCAGAATGGACAGACGGTCAGGATGACAGTAATGACTGAAACAGGACATGGATAGTTTAGCAGAATGGACAGACAGTCAGGATGATAGTAATTGACTGAAACAGGACATTGATAGTTTAGCAGAATGGACTGACAGTCAGGATGATAGTAATTGACTGAAACAGGACAATGATAGTTTAGCAGAATGGACTGACAGTCAGGATAATAGTAATTGACTGAAACAGGACATGGATAGTTTAGCAGAATGGACAGACAGTCAGGATGATAGTAATTGAATGAAACAGGACATTGATAGTTTAGCAGAATGGACAGAGGATCAGGATGATTGTAATTGACTGAAACAGGACATTGATAGTTTAGCAGAATGGATAGACAGTCAGGATGATAGTAATTGACTGAAACAGGACATGGATAGATTAGCAGAATGGATAGACAGTCAGGATGATAGTAATTGACTGAAACAGGACATTGATAGTTTAGCAGAATGGACAGACAGTCAGGATGATAGTAATTGACTGAAACAGGACATTGATAGTTTAGCAGAATGGACAGACAGTCAGGATGATAGTAATTGACTGAAACAGGACATTGATAATTAGAATGGAAAGAGGATCAGGATGATAGTAATTGACTGAAGCAGGACATAGATAATTAAAATGGACAGAGGATCAGGATGATAGCAATTGACTGAAACAGGACATAGATAATTAGAATGGAAAGAGGATCAGGATGATAGTAATTGACTGAAACAGGACATAGATAATTAGAATGGACAGAGGATCAGGATGATAGTAATTGACTGAAACAGGACATAGATAATAAGAATAGACAGAGGATCAGGATGATAGTAATTGACTGAAACAGGACATAGATAATAAGAATAGACAGAGGATCAGGATGATAGTAATTGACTGAAACAGGACATAGATAATTAGAATGCTCAGAGGATCAGGATGATAGTAATTGACTGAAACTGGACATAGATAATTAGAATGGACAGAGGATCAGGATGATAGTAATTGACTGAAACAGGACATAGATAATTAGAATAGACAGAGGATCAGGATGATAGTAATTGACTGAAACAGGACATAAATAAATAGAATGGACAGATGATCAGGATGATAGTAATTGACTGAAACAGGACATAGACAATTAGAATGGACAGAGGATCAGGATGATAGTAATTGACTGAAACATGACATAGATAATTAGAATAGACAGAGGATCAGGATGACAGTAATTGACTGAAACAGGACATAGATAATTAGAATGGACAGAGGATCCGGATGACAGTAATTGACTGAAACAGGACATAGACAATTAGAATGGACAGAGTATGGATGACAGTAATTGACTGAAACAGGACATAGACAATTAGAATAGACAGAGGATCAGGATGACAGTAATTGACTGAAACAGGACATAGATAATTAGAATAGACAGAGGATCAGGATGACAGTAATTGACTGACACAGGACAGAGACAATTAGAATGGACAGAGGATCAGGATGACAGTAATTGACTGAAACAGGACATAGACAATTAGAATAGACAGAGGATCAGGATGACAGTAATTGACTGAAACAGGACATAGATAATTAGAATGGACAGAGGATCCGGATGACAGTAATTGACTGAAAGAGGACATAGACAATTAGAATGGACAGAATATGGATGACAGTAATTGACTGAAACAGGACATAGACAATTAGAATAGACAGAGGATCAGGATGGCAGTAATTGACTGACACAGGACATAGACAATTAGAATGGACAGAGGATCAGGATGACAGTAATTGACTGAAACAGGACATAGACAATTAGAATAGACAGAGGATCAGGATGACAGTAATTGACTGAAACAGGACACAGATAATTAGAATGGACAGAGGATCAGGATGAAAGTAATTGACTGAAACAGGACATGGATAGGTTCGCAGAATTGACAGACAATCATGATGAAAGTAAATGACTGAAACAGGACATGGATAGGATAGCAGAATGGACAGACAATCAGGATGATAGTATTTGACTGAAACAGGACATTGACAGGTTAGCAGAATGGACAGAGGATCAGGATGATAGTAAATGACTGAAACTGGACATTGATAGTTTAGCAGAATGGACAGACGGTCAGGATGACAGTAATGACTGAAACAGGACATGGATAGTTTAGCAGAATGGACAGACAGTCAGGATGATAGTAATTGACTGAAACAGGACATTGATAGTTTAGCAGAATGGACTGACAGTCAGGATGATAGTAATTGACTGAAACAGGACATTGATAGTTTAGCAGAATGGACTGACAGTCAGGATAATAGTAATTGACTGAAACAGGACATGGATAGTTTAGCAGAATGGACAGACAGTCAGGATGATAGTTATTGACTGAAACAGGACATTGATAGTTTAGCAGAATGGACAGACAGTCAGGATGATAGTAATTGACTGAAACAGGACATGGATAGTTTAGCAGAATGGACAGACAGTCAGGATGATAGTAATTGACTGAAACAGGACATTGATAGTTTAGCAGAATGGATAGACAGTCAGGATGATAGTAATTGACTGAAACAGGACATTGATAGTTTAGCAGAATGGACAGACAGTCAGGATGATAGTAATTGACTGAAACAGGACATGGATAGTTTAGCAGAATGGACAGACAGTCAGGATGATAGTAATTGAATGAAACAGGACATTGATAGTTTAGCAGAATGGACAGAGGATCAGGATGATTGTAATTGACTGAAACAGGACATTGATAGTTTAGCAGAATGGATAGACAGTCAGGATGATAGTAATTGACTGAAACAGGACATGGATAGTTTAGCAGAATGGATAGACAGTCAGGATGATAGTAATTGACTGAAACAGGACATTGATAGTTTAGCAGAATGGACAGACAGTCAGGATGATAGTAATTGACTGAAACAGGACATTGATAGTTTAGCAGAATGGACAGACAGTCAGGATGATAGTAATTGACTGAAACAGGACATTGATAATTAGAATGGAAAGAGGATCAGGATGATAGTAATTGACTGAAACAGGACATAGATAATTAGAATGGACATAGGATCAGGATGATAGCAATTGACTGAAACAGGACATAGATAATTAGAATGGAACGAGGATCAGGATGATAGTAATTGACTGAAACAGGACATTGATAATTAGAATGGACAGAGGATCAGGATGATAGTAATTGACTGAAACAGGACATAGATAATAAGAATAGACAGAGGATCAGGATGATAGTAATTGACTGAAACAGGACATAGATAATAAGAATAGACAGAGGATCAGGATGTTAGTAATTGACTGAAACAGGACATAGATAATTAGAATGCTCAGAGGATCAGGATGATAGTAATTGACTGAAACTGGACATAGATAATTAGAATGGACAGAGGATCAGGATGATAGTAATTGACTGAAACAGGACATAGATAATTAGAATAGACAGAGGATCAGGATGATAGTAATTGACTGAAACAGGACATAAATAAATAGAATGGACAGATGATCAGGATGATAGTAATTGACTGAAACAGGACATAGACAATTAGAATGGACAGAGGATCAGGATGATAGTAATTGACTGAAACATGACATAGATAATTAGAATAGACAGAGGATCAGGATGACAGTAATTGACTGAAACAGGACATAGATAATTAGAATGGACAGAGGATCCGGATGACAGTAATTGACTGAAACAGGACATAGACAATTAGAATGGACAGAGTATGGATGACAGTAATTGACTGAAACAGGACATAGACAATTAGAATAGACAGAGGATCAGGATGACAGTAATTGACTGAAACAGGACATAGATAATTAGAATAGACAGAGGATCAGGATGACAGTAATTGACTGACACAGGACAGAGACAATTAGAATGGACAGAGGATCAGGATGACAGTAATTGACTGAAACAGGACATAGACAATTAGAATAGACAGAGGATCAGGATGACAGTAATTGACTGAAACAGGACATAGATAATTAGAATAGACAGAGGATCAGGATGATAGTAATTGACTGAAACAGGACATAGATAATTAGAATGGACAGAGGATCAGGATGAAAGTAATTGACTGAATCAGGACATGGATAGGATAGCAGAATGGACAGACAATCAGAATGATAGTAATTGACTGAAACAGGACATTGACAGGTTAGCAGAATGGACAGAGGATCAGGATGATAGTAAATGACTGAAACTGGACATTGATAGTTTAGCAGAATTGACAGACGGTCAGGATGACAGTAATTGACTGAAACAGGACATGGATAGTTTAGCAGAATGGACAGACAGTCAGGATGATAGTAATTGACTGAAACAGGACATTGATAGTTTAGCAGAATGGACTGACAGTCAGGATGATAGTAATTGACTGAAACAGGACATTGATAGTTTAGCAGAATGGACTGACAGTCAGGATGATAGTAATTGACTGAAACAGGACATGGATAGTTTAGCAGAATGGACAGACAGTCAGGATGATAGTAATTGACTGAAACAGGACATTGATAGTTTAGCAGAATGGACAGACAGTCAGGATGATAGTAATTGACTGAAACAGGACATTGATAGTTTAGCAGAATGGACAGACAGTCAGGATGATAGTAATTGATTGAAACAGGACATTGATAGTTTAGCAGAGTGGACAGACAGTCAGGATGATAGTAATTGACTGAAACAGGACATTGATAGTTTAGCAGAATGGACAGACAGTCAGGATGATAGTAATTGACTGAAACAGGACATGGATAGTTTAGCAGAATGGACAGACAGTCAGGATGATAGTAATTGAATGAAACAGGACATTGATAGTTTAGCAGAATGGACAGAGGATCAGGATGATAGTAATTGACTGAAACAGGACATTGATAGTTTAGCAGAATGGACTGACAGTCAGGATGATAGTAATTGACTGAAACAGGACATGGATAGTTTAGCAGAATGGACAGACAGTCAGGATGATAGTAATTGACTGAAACAGGACATTGATAGTTTAGCAGAATGGACAGACAGTCAGGATGATAGTAATTAACTGAAACAGGACATGGATAGTTTAGCAGAATGGACAGACAGTCAGGATGACAGTAATTGACTGAAACATGACATTGATAGTTTAGCAGAATGGACAGATAGACAGGATGACAGTAATTGACTGAAACAGGACATTGATTGTTTAGCAGAATGGACAGACAGTCAGGATGATAGTAATTAAATGAAACAGGACATTGATAGTTTAGCAGAATGGACAGAGAGTCAGGATGATAGTAATTGACTGAAACAGGACATTGATAGTTTAGCAGAATGGACAGACAGTCAGGATGATAGTAATTGAAACAGGACATGGATAATTTAGCAGAATGGACAGACAGTCAGGATGATAGTAATTGACTGAAACAGGACATGGATAATTTAGCAGAATGGACAGACAGTCAGGATGATAGTAATTGACTGAAACAGGACATGGATTGTTTCGCAGAATGGATAGACAGTCAGGATGATAGTAATTGACGGAAACAGGACATTGATAGTTTAGCAGAATGGACAGACAGTCAGGATGATAATAATTAACTGAAACAGGACATTGATAGTTTAGCAGAATGGATAGACAGTCAGGATGATGGGAATTGACTGAAACAGGACATTGATAGTTTAGCAGTATGGACAGACAGTCAGGATGATAGTAATTGACTGAAACAGGACATTGATAGTTTAGCAGAATGGACAGACAGTCAGGATGATAGTAATTGACTGAAACAGGACATTGATAGTTTAGCAGAATGGACAGACAGTCAGGATGATAGTAATTGACTGAAACAGGACATGGATAATTTAGCAGAATGGACAGACAGTCAGGATGATAGTAATTGACTGAAACAGGACATGGATAATTTAGCAGAATGGACAGACAGTCAGGATGATAGTAATTGACTGAAACAGGACATGGATTGTTTAGCAGAATGGATAGGCAGTCAGGATGATAGTAATTGACTGAAACAGGACATTGATAGTTTAGCAGAATGGACAGACAGTCAGGATGATAGTAATTAACTGAAACAGGACATTGATAGTTTAGCAGAATGGATAGACAGTCAGGATGATGGTAATTGACTGAAACAGGACATTGATAGTTTAGCAGAATGGACAGACAGTCAGGATGATAGTAATTGACTGAAACAGGACATTGATAGTTTCGCAGAATGGACAGACAGTCAGGATGATAGTAATTGACTGAAACAGGACATGGATTGTTTAGCAGAATGGATAGACAGTCAGGATGATAGCAATTGACTGAAACAGGACATTGATAGTTTAGCAGAATGGACAGACAGTCAGGATGACAGTAATTAACTGAAACAGGACATTGATAGTTTAGCAGAATGGACAGACAGTCAGGATGATAGTAATTGACTGAAACAGGACATTGATAGTTTAGCAGAATGGACAGACAGTCAGGATGATAGTAATTAACTGAAACAGGACATTGATAGTTTAGCAGAATGGACAGACAGTCAGGATGATAGTAATTGACTGAAACAGGACATTGATAGTTTAGCAGAATGGACAGACAGTCAGGATGATAGTAATTAACTGAAACAGGACATTGATAGTTTAGCAGAATGGACAGACAGTCAGGATGATAGTAATTGACTGAAACAGGACATGGATAGTTTAGCAGAATGGACAGACAGTCAGGATGATAGTAATTGACTGAAACAGGACATTGATAGTTTAGCAGAATGGACAGACAGTCAGGATGATAGTAATTGACTGAAACAGGACATTGATAGTTTAGCAGATTGGATAGACAGTCAGGATGATAGTAATTGACTGAAACAGGACATGGATAATTTAGCAGAATGGACAGACAGTCAGGATGATAGTAATTGACTGAAACAGGACATGGATAATTTAGCAGAATGGACAGACAGTCAGGATGATACTAATTGACTGAAACAGGACATGGATAATTTAGCAGAATGGACAGAGAGTCAGGATGATAGTAATTGACTGAAACAGGACATGGATAGTTTAGCAGAATGGACAGACAGTCAGGATGATAGTAAATGACTGAAACAGGACATTAATAGTTTAGCAGAATGGACAGACAGTCAGGATGATAGTAATTGACTGAAACAGGACATTGATAGTTTAGCAGAATGGACAGACAGTCAGGATGATAGTAATTGACTGAAACAGGACATTGATAGTTTAGCAGAATGGACAGACAGTCAGGATGATAGTAATTGACTGAAACAGGACATTGATAGTTTAGCAGAATGGACAGACAGTCAAGATGATAGTAATTGACTGAAACAGGACATTGATAGTTTAGCAGAATGGACAGACAGTCAGGATGATAGTAATTGACTGAAACAGGACATTGATAGTTTAGAAGAATGGACAGACAGTCAGGATGATAGTAATTGAATGAAACAGGACATTGATAGTTTAGCAGAATGGACAGACAGTCAGGATGATAGTAATTGACTGAAACAGGACATTGATAGTTTAGCAGAATGGACAGACAGTCAGGATGATGGTAATTGACTGAAACATGACATGGATTGTTTAGCAGAATGGACAGAGAGTCAGGATGATAGTAATTGACTGAAACAGGACATGGATTGTTTAGCAGAATGGACAGAGAGTCAGGATGATAGTAAATGACTGAAACAGGACATTGATAGTTTAGCAGAATGGACAGTCAGTCAGGATGATAGTAATTGACTGAAACAGGACATTGATAGTTTAGCAGAATGGACAGACATTCAGGATGATAGTAATTGACTGAAACAGGACATTGATAGTTTAGCAGAATGGACAGACAGTCAGGATGATAGTAATTGACTGAAACAGGACATTGATAGTTTAGCAGAATGGACAGACAGTCAGGATGATAGTAATTGAATGAAACAGGACATTGATAGTTTAGCAGAATGGACAGACAGTCAGGATGATAGTAATTGACAGAAACAGGACATGGATAGGATAGCAGAATGGACAGAAAGTCAGGATGATAGTAATTGACTGAAACAGGACATTGATAGTTTAGCAGAATGGACAGACAGTCAGGATGATAGTAATTGACTGAAACAGGACATGGATAGTTTCGCAGAATGGACAGACAGTCAGGATGATAGTAATTGACTGAAACAGGACATGGATAATTTAGCAGAATGGACAGACAGTCAGGATGATACTAATTGACTGAAACAGGACATTGATAGTTTAGCAGAATAGATAGACAGTCAGGATGATAGTAATTGACTGAAACAGGACATTGATAGTTTAGCAGAATGGACAGACAGTCAGGATGATAGTAATTGACTGAAACAGGACATTGATAGTTTAGCAGAATGGACAGACAGTCAGGATGATAGTAATTAACTGAAACAGGACATTGATAGTTTAGCAGAATGGACAGACAGTCAGGATGATAGTAATTGACTGAAACAGGACATGGATAGTTTAGCAGAATGGACAGACAGTCAGGATGATAGTAATTGACTGAAACAGGACATTGATAGTTTAGCAGAATGGACAGACAGTCAGGATGATAGTAATTAACTGAAACAGGACATTGATCGTTTAGCAGAATGGACAGACAGTCAGGATGATAGTAATTGACTAAAACAGGACATGGATAATTTAGCAGAATGGACAGACAGTCAGGATGATAGTAATTGACTGAAACAGGACATTGATAGTTTAGCAGAATGGACAGACAGTCAGGATGATAGTAATTGACTGAAACAGGACTTTGAGAGTTTAGCAGATTGGATAGACAGTCAGGATGATAGTAATTGACTGAAACAGGACATGGATAATTTAGCAGAATGGACAGACAGTCAGGATGATAGTAATTGACTGAAACAGGACATGGATAATTTAGCAGAATGGTCAGACAGTCAGGATGATAGTAATTGACTGAAACAGGACATGGATAATTTAGCAGAATGGACAGACAGTCAGGATGATAGTAATTGACTGAAACAGGACATGGATAATTTAGCAGAATGGACAGACAGTCAGGATGATAGTAATTGACTGAAACAGGACATGGATTGTTTAGAAGAATGGATAGACAGTCAGGATGATAGTAATTGACTGAAACAGGACATGGATAGTTTAGCAGAATGGACAGACAGTCAGGATGATAGTAATTGACTGAAACAGGACATTGATAGTTTAGCAGAATGGACAGACAGTCAGGATGATAGTAATTGACTGAAACAGGACATTGATAGTTTAGCAGAATGGACAGACAGTCAGGATGATAGTAATTGACTGAAACAGGACATTGATAGTTTAGCAGAATGGACAGACAGTCAGGATGATAGTAATTGACTGAAACAGGACATGGATAGTTTAGCAGAATGGACAGACAGTCAGGATGATAGTAATTGACTGAAACAGGACATTGATAGTTTAGCAGAATGGACAGACAGTCAGGATGATAGTAATTGACTGAAACAGGACATTGATAGTTTAGCAGAATGGACAGACAGTCAGGATGATAGTAATTGACTGAAACAGGACATTGATAGTTTAGCAGAATGGACAGACAGTCAGAATGATAGTAATTGAATGAAACAGGACATTGATAGTTTAGCAGAATGGACAGACAGTCAGGATGATTGTAATTGACTGAAACAGGACATTGATAGTTTAGCAGAATGGACAGACAGTCAGGATGATAGTAATTGACTGAAACAGGACATGGATTGTTTAGCAGAATGGACAGAGAGTCAGGATGATAGTAATTGACTGAAACAGGACATGGATTGTTTAGCAGAATGGACAGAGATTCAGGATGATAGTAAATGACTGAGACAGGACATGGATAGTTTAGCAGAATGGACAGACAGTCAGGATGATAGTAAATGACTGAAACAGGACATGGATAGGTTAGCAGAATGGACAGACAGTCAGGATGATAGTAAATGACTGAAACAGGACATGGATAGGTTAGCAGAATGGACAGACAGTCAGGATCATAGTAATTGACTGAAACAGGACATGGATAGGTTAGCAGAATGGACAGACAGTCAGGATGATAGTAATTGACTGAAACAGGACATAGATAGTTTAGCAGAATGGACAGACAGTCAGGATGATAGTAATTGACTGAAACAGGACATGGATAGGTTAGCAGTATGGACAGACAGTCAGGATGATAGTAAATGACTGAAACAGGACATTGATAGTTTAGCAGAATGGACAGACAGTCAGGATGATAGTAATTGACTGAAACAGGACATGGATAGGATAGCAGAATGGACAGAAAGTCAGGATGATAGTAATTGACTGAAACAGGACATGGATAGTTTAGCAGAATGGACAGACAGTCAGGATGATAGTAATTGACTGAAACAGGACATGGATAGTTTCGCAGAATGGACAGACAGTCAGGATGATAGTAATTGACTGAAACAGGACATGGATAATTTAGCAGAATGGACAGACAGTCAGGATGATAGTAATTGACTGAAACAGGACATGGATAATTTAGCAGAATGGACAGACAGTCAGGATGATAGTAATTGACTGAAACAGGACATGGATTGTTTAGCAGAATGGACAGAGAGTCAGGATGATAGTAATTGACTGAAACAGGACATGGATAGTTTAGCAGAATGGACAGACAGTCAGGATGATAGTACATGACTGACACAGGACATGGATAGGTTAGCAGAATGGACAGACAGTCAGGATGATAGTAAATGACTGAAACAGGACATGGATAGGTTAGCAGAATGGACAGACAGTCAGGATGATAGTAATTGACTGAAACAGGACATGGATAGGTTAGCAGAATGGACAGACAGTCAGGATGATAGTAATTGACTGAAACAGGACATGGATAGGATAGCAGAATGGACAGAAAGTCAGGATGATAGTAATTGACTGAAACAGGACATTGATAATTTAGCAGAATGGACAGACAGTCAGGATGATAGTAATTGACTGAAACAGGACATGGATAGTTTAGCAGAATGGACAGACAGTCAGGATGATAGTAATTGACTGTAACAGGACATTGATAGTTTAGCAGAATGCACATACAGTCAGGATGATAGTAATTGACTGAAACAGGACATTGATAGTTTAGCAGAATGGACAGACAGTCAGGATGATAGTAATTGACTGAAACAGGACATTGATAGTTTAGCAGAATGGACAGACAGTCAGGATGATAGTAATTGACTGAAACAGGACATGGATAGTTTAGCAGAATGGACAGACAGTCAGGATGATAGTAATTGACTGAAACAGGACATTGATAGTTTAGCAGAATGGACAGAGAGTCAGGATGATAGTAATTGACGGAAACAGGACATGGATAGTTTAGCAGAATGGACAGACAGTCAGGATGATAGTAATTGACTGAAACAGGACATTGATAGTTTAGCAGAATGGACAGACAGTCAGGATGATAGTAATTGACTGAATCAGGACATTGATAGTTTAGCAGAATGGACAGACAGTCAGGATGATAGTAATTGACTGAAAGAGGACATTGATAGTTTAGCAGAATGGACAGACAGTCAGGATGATAGTAATTGACTGAAACAGGACATTGATAGTTTAGCAGAATGGATAGACAGTCAGGATGATAGTAATTGACTGAAACAGGACATTGATAGTTTAGCAGAATGGACAGACAGTCAGGATGATAGTAATTGACTGAAACAGGACATGGATAGTTTAGCAGAATGGACAGACAGTCAGGATGATAATAATTGACTGAAACAGGACATTGATAGGTTAGCAGAATGGACAGACAGTCAGGATTATAGTAATTGACTGAAACAGGACATGGATAGTTTAGCAGAATGGATAGACAGTCAGGATGATAGTAATTGACTGAAACAGGACATGGATTGTTTAGCAGAATGGATAGGCAGTCAGGATGATAGTAATTGACTGAAACAGGACATTGATAGTTTAGCAGAATGGACAGACAGTCAGGATGATAGTAATTAACTGAAACAGGACATTGATAGTTTAGCAGAATGGACAGACAGTCAGGATGATAGTAATTAACTGAAACAGGACATTGATAGTTTCGCAGAATGGACAGACAGTCAGGATGATAGTAATTGACTGAAACAGGACATGGATTGTTTAGCAGAATGGATAGACAGTCAGGATGATAGCAATTGACTGAAACAGGACATTGATAGTTTAGCAGAATGGACAGACAGTCAGGATGACAGTAATTAACTGAAACAGGACATTGATAGTTTAGCAGAATGGACAGACAGTCAGGATGATAGTAATTGACTGAAACAGGACATTGATAGTTTAGCAGAATGGACAGACAGTCAGGATGATAGTAATTAACTGAAACAGGACATTGATAGTTTAGCAGAATGGACAGACAGTCAGGATGATAGTAATTGACTGAAACAGGACATTGATAGTTTAGCAGAATGGACAGACAGTCAGGATGATAGTAATTAACTGAAACAGGACATTGATAGTTTAGCAGAATGGACAGACAGTCAGGATGATAGTAATTGACTGAAACAGGACATGGATAGTTTAGCAGAATGGACAGACAGTCAGGATGATAGTAATTGACTGAAACAGAACATTGATAGTTTAGCAGAATGGACAGACAGTCAGGATGATAGTAATTGACTGAAACAGGACATTGATAGTTTAGCAGAATGGACAGACAGTCAGGATGATAGTAATTGACTGAAACAGGACATTGATAGTTTAGCAGATTGGATAGACAGTCAGGATGATAGTAATTGACTGAAACAGGACATGGATAATTTAGCAGAATGGACAGACAGTCAGGATGATAGTAATTGACTGAAACAGGACATGGATAATTTAGCAGAATGGACAGACAGTCAGGATGATACTAATTGACTGAAACAGGACATGGATAAATTAGCAGAATGGACAGAGAGTCAGGATGATAGTAATTGACTGAAACAGGACATGGATAGTTTAGCAGAATGGACAGACAGTCAGGATGATAGTAAATGACTGAAACAGGACATTAATAGTTTAGCAGAATGGACAGACAGTCAGGATGATAGTAATTGACTGAAACAGGACATTGATAGTTTAGCAGAATGGACAGACAGTCAGGATGATAGTAATTGACTGAAACAGGACATTGATAGTTTAGCAGAATGGACAGACAGTCAGGATGATAGTAATTGACTGAAACAGGACATTGATAGTTTAGCAGAATGGACAGACAGTCACGATGATAGTAATTGACTGAAACAGGACATTGATAGTTTAGCAGAATGGACAGACAGTCAGGATGATAGTAATTGACTGAAACAGGACATTGATAGTTTAGAAGAATGGACAGACAGTCAGGATGATAGTAATTGAATGAAACAGGACATTGATAGTTTAGCAGAATGGACAGACAGTCAGGATGATAGTAATTGACTGAAACAGGACATTGATAGTTTAGCAGAATGGACAGACAGTCAGGATGATAGTAATTGACTGAAACAGGACATGGATTGTTTAGCAGAATGGACAGAGAGTCAGGATGATAGTAATTGACTGAAACAGGACATGGATTGTTTAGCAGAATGGACAGAGAGTCAGGATGATAGTAAATGACTGAAACAGGACATTGATAGTTTAGCAGAATGGACAGTCAGTCAGGATGATAGTAATTGACTGAAACAGGACATTGATAGTTTAGCAGAATGGACAGACATTCAGGATGATAGTAATTGACTGAAACAGGACATTGATAGTTTAGCAGAATGGACAGACAGTCAGGATGATAGTAATTGACTGAAACAGGACATTGATAGTTTAGCAGAATGGACAGACAGTCAGGATGATAGTAATTGACTGAAACAGGACATTGATAGTTTAGCAGAATGGACAGACAGTCAGGATGATAGTAATTGACTGAAAGAGGACATTGATAGTTTAGCAGAATGGACAGACAGTCAGGATGATAGTAATTGACTGAAACAGGACATTGATAGTTTAGCAGAATGGATAGACAGTCAGGATGATAGTAATTGACTGAAACAGGACATTGATAGTTTAGCAGAATGGACAGACAGTCAGGATGATAGTAATTGACTGAAACAGGACATGGATAGTTTAGCAGAATGGACAGACAGTCAGGATGATAATAATTGACTGAAACAGGACATTGATAGGTTATCAGAATGGACAGACAGTCAGGATTATAGTAATTGACTGAAACAGGACATGGATAGTTTAGCAGAATGGATAGACAGTCAGGATGATAGTAATTGACTGAAACAGGACATGGATTGTTTAGCAGAATGGATAGGCAGTCAGGATGATAGTAATTGACTGAAACAGGACATTGATAGTTTAGCAGAATGGACAGACAGTCAGGATGATAGTAATTAACTGAAACAGGACATTGATAGTTTAGCAGAATGGACAGACAGTCAGGATGATAGTAATTGACTGAAACAGGACATGGATTGTTTAGCAGAATGGATAGACAGTCAGGATGATAGCAATTGACTGAAACAGGACATTGATAGTTTAGCAGAATGGACAGACAGTCAGGATGACAGTAATTAACTGAAACAGGACATTGATAGTTTAGCAGAATGGACAGACAGTCAGGATGATAGTAATTGACTGAAACAGGACATTGATAGTTTAGCAGAATGGACAGACAGTCAGGATGATAGTAATTAACTGAAACAGGACATTGATAGTTTAGCAGAATGGACAGACAGTCAGGATGATAGTAATTGACTGAAACAGGACATTGATAGTTTAGCAGAATGGACAGACAGTCAGGATGATAGTAATTAACTGAAACAGGACATTGATAGTTTAGCAGAATGGACAGACAGTCAGGATGATAGTAATTGACTGAAACAGGACATGGATAGTTTAGCAGAATGGACAGACAGTCAGGATGATAGTAATTGACTGAAACAGAACATTGATAGTTTAGCAGAATGGACAGACAGTCAGGATGATAGTAATTGACTGAAACAGGACATTGATAGTTTAGCAGAATGGACAGACAGTCAGGATGATAGTAATTGACTGAAACAGGACATTGATAGTTTAGCAGATTGGATAGACAGTCAGGATGATAGTAATTGACTGAAACAGGACATGGATAATTTAGCAGAATGGACAGACAGTCAGGATGATAGTAATTGACTGAAACAGGACATGGATAATTTAGCAGAATGGACAGACAGTCAGGATGATACTAATTGACTGAAACAGGACATGGATAATTTAGCAGAATGGACAGAGAGTCAGGATGATAGTAATTGACTGAAACAGGACATGGATAGTTTAGCAGAATGGACAGACAGTCAGGATGATAGTAAATGACTGAAACAGGACATTAATAGTTTAGCAGAATGGACAGACAGTCAGGATGATAGTAATTGACTGAAACAGGACATTGATAGTTTAGCAGAATGGACAGACAGTCAGGATGATAGTAATTGACTGAAACAGGACATTGATAGTTTAGCAGAATGGACAGACAGTCAGGATGATAGTAATTGACTGAAACAGGACATTGATAGTTTAGCAGAATGGACAGACAGTCACGATGATAGTAATTGACTGAAACTGGACATTGATAGTTTAGCAGAATGGACAGACAGTCAGGATGATAGTAATTGACTGAAACAGGACATTGATAGTTTAGAAGAATGGACAGACAGTCAGGATGATAGTAATTGAATGAAACAGGACATTGATAGTTTAGCAGAATGGACAGACAGTCAGGATGATAGTAATTGACTGAAACAGGACATTGATAGTTTAGCAGAATGGACAGACAGTCAGGATGATAGTAATTGACTGAAACAGGACATGGATTGTTTAGCAGAATGGACAGAGAGTCAGGATGATAGTAATTGACTGAAACAGGACATGGATTGTTTAGCAGAATGGACAGAGAGTCAGGATGATAGTAAATGACTGAAACAGGACATTGATAGTTTAGCAGAATGGACAGTCAGTCAGGATGATAGTAATTGACTGAAACAGGACATTGATAGTTTAGCAGAATGGACAGACATTCAGGATGATAGTAATTGACTGAAACAGGACATTGATAGTTTAGCAGAATGGACAGACAGTCAGGATGATAGTAATTGACTGAAACAGGACATTGATAGTTTAGCAGAATGGACAGACAGTCAGGATGATAGTAATTGAATGAAACAGGACATTGATAGTTTAGCAGAATGGACAGACAGTCAGGATGATAGTAATTGACTGAAACAGGACATGGATAGGATAGCAGAAAGGACAGAAAGTCAGGATGATAGTAATTGACTGAAACAGGACATGGATAGTTTAGCAGAATGGACAGACAGTCAGGATGATAGTAATTGACTGAAACAGGACATGGATAGTTTCGCAGAATGGACAGACAGTCAGGATGATAGTAATTGACTGAAACAGGACATGGATAATTTAGCAGAATGGACAGACAGTCAGGATGATAGTAATTGACTGAAACAGGACATGGATAATTTAGCAGAATGGACAGACAGTCAGGATGATAGTAATTGACTGAAACAGGACATGGATTGTTTAGCAGAATGGACAGAGAGTCAGGATGATAGTAATTGACTGAAACAGGACATGGATAGTTTAGCAGAATGGACAGACAGTCAGGATGATAGTAAATGACTGAAACAGGACATTGATAGTTTAGCAGATTGGATAGACAGTCAGGATGATAGTAATTGACTGAAACAGGACATGGATAATTTAGCAGAATGGACAGACAGTCAGGATGATAGTAATTGATTGAAACAGGACATGGATAATTTAGCAGAATGGACAGACAGTCAGGATGATACTAATTGACTGAAACAGGACATGGATAATTTAGCAGAATGGACAGAGAGTCAGGATGATAGTAATTGACTGAAACAGGACATGGATAGTTTAGCAGAATGGACAGACAGTCAGGATGATAGTAAATGACTGAAACAGGACATTAATAGTTTAGCAGAATGGACAGACAGTCAGGATGATAGTAATTGACTGAAACAGGACATTGATAGTTTAGCAGAATGGACAGACAGTCAGGATGATAGTAATTGACTGAAACAGGACATTGATAGTTTAGCAGAATGGACAGACAGTCAGGATGATAGTAATTGACTGAAACAGGACATTGATAGTTTAGCAGAATGGACAGACAGTCACGATGATAGTAATTGACTGAAACAGGACATTGATAGTTTAGCAGAATGGACAGACAGTCAGGATGATAGTAATTGACTGAAACAGGACATTGATAGTTTAGAAGAATGGACAGACAGTCAGGATGATAGTAATTGAATGAAACAGGACATTGATAGTTTAGCAGAATGGACAGACAGTCAGGATGATAGTAATTGACTGAAACAGGACATTGATAGTTTAGCAGAATGGACAGACAGTCAGGATGATAGTAATTGACTGAAACAGGACATGGATTGTTTAGCAGAATGGACAGAGAGTCAGGATGATAGTAATTGACTGAAACAGGACATGGATTGTTTAGCAGAATGGACAGAGAGTCAGGATGATAGTAAATGACTGAAACAGGACATTGATAGTTTAGCAGAATGGACAGTCAGTCAGGATGATAGTAATTGACTGAAACAGGACATTGATAGTTTAGCAGAATGGACAGACATTCAGGATGATAGTAATTGACTGAAACAGGACATTGATAGTTTAGCAGAATGGACAGACAGTCAGGATGATAGTAATTGACTGAAACAGGACATTGATAGTTTAGCAGAATGGACAGACAGTCAGGATGATAGTAATTGAATGAAACAGGACATTGATAGTTTAGCAGAATGGACAGACAGTCAGGATGATAGTAATTGACTGAAACAGGACATGGATAGGATAGCAGAAAGGACAGAAAGTCAGGATGATAGTAATTGACTGAAACAGGACATGGATAGTTTAGCAGAATGGACAGACAGTCAGGATGATAGTAATTGACTGAAACAGGACATGGATAGTTTCGCAGAATGGACAGACAGTCAGGATGATAGTAATTGACTGAAACAGGACATGGATAATTTAGCAGAATGGACAGACAGTCAGGATGATAGTAATTGACTGAAACAGGACATGGATAATTTAGCAGAATGGACAGACAGTCAGGATGATAGTAATTGACTGAAACAGGACATGGATTGTTTAGCAGAATGGACAGAGAGTCAGGATGATAGTAATTGACTGAAACAGGACATGGATAGTTTAGCAGAATGGACAGACAGTCAGGATGATAGTAAATGACTGAAACAAGACATGGATAGGTTAGCAGAATGGACAGACAGTCAGGATGATAGTAAATGACTGAAACAGGACATGGATAGGTTAGCAGAATGGACAGACAGTCAGGATGATAGTAATTGAATGAAACAGGACATGGATAGGTTGGCAGAATGGACAGACAGTCAGGATGATAGTAATTGACTGAAACAGGACATGGATAGGATAGCAGAATGGACAGAAAGTCAGGATGATAGTAATTGACTGAAACAGGACATTGATAGTTTAGCAGAATGGACAGACATTCAGGATGATAGTAATTGACTGAAACAGGACATTGATAGTTTAGCAGAATGGACAGACAGTCAGGATGATAGTAATTGACTGAAACAGGACATTGATAGTTTAGCAGAATGGACAGACAGTCAGGATGATAGTAATTGACTGAAACAGGACATTGATAGTTTAGCAGAATGGACAGACAGTCAGGATGATAGTAATTGACTGAAAGAGGACATTGATAGTTTAGCAGAATGGACAGACAGTCAGGATGATAGTAATTGACTGAAACAGGACATTGATAGTTTAGCAGAATGGATAGACAGTCAGGATGATAGTAATTGACTGAAACAGGACATTGATAGTTTAGCAGAATGGACAGACAGTCAGGATGATAGTAATTGACTGAAACAGGACATGGATAGTTTAGCAGAATGGACAGACAGTCAGGATGATAATAATTGACTGAAACAGGACATTGATAGGTTATCAGAATGGACAGACAGTCAGGATTATAGTAATTGACTGAAACAGGACATGGATAGTTTAGCAGAATGGATAGACAGTCAGGATGATAGTAATTGACTGAAACAGGACATGGATTGTTTAGCAGAATGGATAGGCAGTCAGGATGATAGTAATTGACTGAAACAGGACATTGATAGTTTAGCAGAATGGACAGACAGTCAGGATGATAGTAATTAACTGAAACAGGACATTGATAGTTTAGCAGAATGGACAGACAGTCAGGATGATAGTAATTGACTGAAACAGGACATGGATTGTTTAGCAGAATGGATAGACAGTCAGGATGATAGCAATTGACTGAAACAGGACATTGATAGTTTAGCAGAATGGACAGACAGTCAGGATGACAGTAATTAACTGAAACAGGACATTGATAGTTTAGCAGAATGGACAGACAGTCAGGATGATAGTAATTGACTGAAACAGGACATTGATAGTTTAGCAGAATGGACAGACAGTCAGGATGATAGTAATTAACTGAAACAGGACATTGATAGTTTAGCAGAATGGACAGACAGTCAGGATGATAGTAATTGACTGAAACAGGACATTGATAGTTTAGCAGAATGGACAGACAGTCAGGATGATAGTAATTAACTGAAACAGGACATTGATAGTTTAGCAGAATGGACAGACAGTCAGGATGATAGTAATTGACTGAAACAGGACATGGATAGTTTAGCAGAATGGACAGACAGTCAGGATGATAGTAATTGACTGAAACAGAACATTGATAGTTTAGCAGAATGGACAGACAGTCAGGATGATAGTAATTGACTGAAACAGGACATTGATAGTTTAGCAGAATGGACAGACAGTCAGGATGATAGTAATTGACTGAAACAGGACATTGATAGTTTAGCAGATTGGATAGACAGTCAGGATGATAGTAATTGACTGAAACAGGACATGGATAATTTAGCAGAATGGACAGACAGTCAGGATGATAGTAATTGACTGAAACAGGACATGGATAATTTAGCAGAATGGACAGACAGTCAGGATGATACTAATTGACTGAAACAGGACATGGATAATTTAGCAGAATGGACAGAGAGTCAGGATGATAGTAATTGACTGAAACAGGACATGGATAGTTTAGCAGAATGGACAGACAGTCAGGATGATAGTAAATGACTGAAACAGGACATTAATAGTTTAGCAGAATGGACAGACAGTCAGGATGATAGTAATTGACTGAAACAGGACATTGATAGTTTAGCAGAATGTACAGACAGTCAGGATGATAGTAATTGACTGAAACAGGACATTGATAGTTTAGCAGAATGGACAGACAGTCAGGATGATAGTAATTGACTGAAACAGGACATTGATAGTTTAGCAGAATGGACAGACAGTCACGATGATAGTAATTGACTGAAACAGGACATTGATAGTTTAGCAGAATGGACAGACAGTCAGGATGATAGTAATTGACTGAAACAGGACATTGATAGTTTAGAAGAATGGACAGACAGTCAGGATGATAGTAATTGAATGAAACAGGACATTGATAGTTTAGCAGAATGGACAGACAGTCAGGATGATAGTAATTGACTGAAACAGGACATTGATAGTTTAGCAGAATGGACAGACAGTCAGGATGATAGTAATTGACTGAAACAGGACATGGATTGTTTAGCAGAATGGACAGAGAGTCAGGATGATAGTAATTGACTGAAACAGGACATGGATTGTTTAGCAGAATGGACAGAGAGTCAGGATGATAGTAAATGACTGAAACAGGACATTGATAGTTTAGCAGAATGGACAGTCAGTCAGGATGATAGTAATTGACTGAAACAGGACATTGATAGTTTAGCAGAATGGACAGACATTCAGGATGATAGTAATTGACTGAAACAGGACATTGATAGTTTAGCAGAATGGACAGACAGTCAGGATGATAGTAATTGACTGAAACAGGACATTGATAGTTTAGCAGAATGGACAGACAGTCAGGATGATAGTAATTGAATGAAACAGGACATTGATAGTTTAGCAGAATGGACAGACAGTCAGGATGATAGTAATTGACTGAAACAGGACATGGATAGGATAGCAGAAAGGACAGAAAGTCAGGATGATAGTAATTGACTGAAACAGGACATGGATAGTTTAGCAGAATGGACAGACAGTCAGGATGATAGTAATTGACTGAAACAGGACATGGATAGTTTCGCAGAATGGACAGACAGTCAGGATGATAGTAATTGACTGAAACAGGACATGGATAATTTAGCAGAATGGACAGACAGTCAGGATGATAGTAATTGACTGAAACAGGACATGGATAATTTAGCAGAATGGACAGACAGTCAGGATGATAGTAATTGACTGAAACAGGACATGGATTGTTTAGCAGAATGGACAGAGAGTCAGGATGATAGTAATTGACTGAAACAGGACATGGATAGTTTAGCAGAATGGACAGACAGTCAGGATGATAGTAAATGACTGAAACAGGACATTGATAGTTTAGCAGATTGGATAGACAGTCAGGATGATAGTAATTGACTGAAACAGGACATGGATAATTTAGCAGAATGGACAGACAGTCAGGATGATAGTAATTGACTGAAACAGGACATGGATAATTTAGCAGAATGGACAGACAGTCAGGATGATACTAATTGACTGAAACAGGACATGGATAATTTAGCAGAATGGACAGAGAGTCAGGATGATAGTAATTGACTGAAACAGGACATGGATAGTTTAGCAGAATGGACAGACAGTCAGGATGATAGTAAATGACTGAAACAGGACATTAATAGTTTAGCAGAATGGACAGACAGTCAGGATGATAGTAATTGACTGAAACAGGACATTGATAGTTTAGCAGAATGGACAGACAGTCAGGATGATAGTAATTGACTGAAACAGGACATTGATAGTTTAGCAGAATGGACAGACAGTCAGGATGATAGTAATTGACTGAAACAGGACATTGATAGTTTAGCAGAATGGACAGACAGTCACGATGATAGTAATTGACTGAAACAGGACATTGATAGTTTAGCAGAATGGACAGACAGTCAGGATGATAGTAATTGACTGAAACAGGACATTGATAGTTTAGAAGAATGGACAGACAGTCAGGATGATAGTAATTGAATGAAACAGGACATTGATAGTTTAGCAGAATGGACAGACAGTCAGGATGATAGTAATTGACTGAAACAGGACATTGATAGTTTAGCAGAATGGACAGACAGTCAGGATGATAGTAATTGACTGAAACAGGACATGGATTGTTTAGCAGAATGGACAGAGAGTCAGGATGATAGTAATTGACTGAAACAGGACATGGATTGTTTAGCAGAATGGACAGAGAGTCAGGATGATAGTAAATGACTGAAACAGGACATTGATAGTTTAGCAGAATGGACAGTCAGTCAGGATGATAGTAATTGACTGAAACAGGACATTGATAGTTTAGCAGAATGGACAGACATTCAGGATGATAGTAATTGACTGAAACAGGACATTGATAGTTTAGCAGAATGGACAGACAGTCAGGATGATAGTAATTGACTGAAACAGGACATTGATAGTTTAGCAGAATGGACAGACAGTCAGGATGATAGTAATTGAATGAAACAGGACATTGATAGTTTAGCAGAATGGACAGACAGTCAGGATGATAGTAATTGACTGAAACAGGACATGGATAGGATAGCAGAAAGGACAGAAAGTCAGGATGATAGTAATTGACTGAAACAGGACATGGATAGTTTAGCAGAATGGACAGACAGTCAGGATGATAGTAATTGACTGAAACAGGACATGGATAGTTTCGCAGAATGGACAGACAGTCAGGATGATAGTAATTGACTGAAACAGGACATGGATAATTTAGCAGAATGGACAGACAGTCAGGATGATAGTAATTGACTGAAACAGGACATGGATAATTTAGCAGAATGGACAGACAGTCAGGATGATAGTAATTGACTGAAACAGGACATGGATTGTTTAGCAGAATGGACAGAGAGTCAGGATGATAGTAATTGACTGAAACAGGACATGGATAGTTTAGCAGAATGGACAGACAGTCAGGATGATAGTAAATGACTGAAACAAGACATGGATAGGTTAGCAGAATGGACAGACAGTCAGGATGATAGTAAATGACTGAAACAGGACATGGATAGGTTAGCAGAATGGGCAGACAGTCAGGATGATAGTAATTGAATGAAACAGGACATGGATAGGTTGGCAGAATGGACAGACAGTCAGGATGATAGTAATTGACTGAAACAGGACATGGATAGGATAGCAGAATGGACAGAAAGTCAGGATGATAGTAATTGACTGAAACAGGACATTGATAATTTAGCAGAATGGACAGACAGTCAGGATGATAGTAATTGACTGAAACAGGACATGGATAGTTTAGCAGAATGGACAGACAGTCAGGATGATAGTAATTGACTGAAACAGGACATTGATAGTTTAGCAGAATGCACAGACAGTCAGGATGATTGTAATTGACTGAAACAGGACATTGATAGTTTAGCAGAATGGACAGACAGTCAGGATGATAGTAATTGACTGAAACAGGACATTGATAGTTTAGCAGAATGGACAGACAGTCAGGATGATAGTATTTGACTGAAACAGGACATTGATAGTTTAGCAGAATGGACAGACAGTCAGGATGATAGTAATTAACTGAAACAGGACATTGATAGTTTAGCAGAATGGACAGACAGTCAGGATGATAGTAATTGACTGAAACAGGACATGGATAGTTTAGCAGAATGGACAGACAGTCAGGATGATAGTAATTGACTGAAACAGGACATGGATAGTTTCGCAGAATGGACAGACAGTCAGGATGATAGTAAATGACTGAAACAGGACCTTAATAGTTTAGCAGAATGGACAGACAGTCAGGATGATAGTAATTGACTGAAACAGGACATTGATAGTTTAGCAGAATGGACAGACAGTCAGGATGATAGTAATTGACTGAAACAGGACATTGATAGTTTAGCAGAATGGACAGACAGTCAGGATGATAGTAATTGACTGAAACAGGACATTGATAGTTTAGCAGAATGGACAGACAGTCACGATGATAGTAATTGACTGAAACAGGACATTGATAGTTTAGCAGAATGGACAGACAGTCAGGATGATAGTAATTGACTGAAACAGGACATTGATAGTTTAGAAGAATGGACAGACAGTCAGGATGATAGTAATTGAATGAAACAGGACATTGATAGTTTAGCAGAATGGACAGACAGTCAGGATGATAGTAATTGACTGAAACAGGACATTGATAGTTTAGCAGAATGGACAGACAGTCAGGATGATAGTAATTGACTGAAACAGGACATGGATTGTTTAGCAGAATGGACAGAGAGTCAGGATGATAGTAATTGACTGAAACAGGACATGGATTGTTTAGCAGAATGGACAGAGAGTCAGGATGATCGTAAATGACTGAAACAGGACATTGATAGTTTAGCAGAATGGACAGTCAGTCAGGATGATAGTAATTGACTGAAACAGGACATTGATAGTTTAGCAGAATGGACAGACATTCAGGATGATAGTAATTGACTGAAACAGGACATTGATAGTTTAGCAGAATGGACAGACAGTCAGGATGATAGTAATTGACTGAAACAGGACATTGATAGTTTAGCAGAATGGACAGACAGTCAGGATGATAGTAATTGACTGAAACAGGACATTGATAGTTTAGCAGAATGGACAGACAGTCAGGATGATAGTAATTGACTGAAAGAGGACATTGATAGTTTAGCAGAATGGACAGACAGTCAGGATGATAGTAATTGACTGAAACAGGACATTGATAGTTTAGCAGAATGGATAGACAGTCAGGATGATAGTAATTGACTGAAACAGGACATTGATAGTTTAGCAGAATGGACAGACAGTCAGGATGATAGTAATTGACTGAAACAGGACATGGATAGTTTAGCAGAATGGACAGACAGTCAGGATGATAATAATTGACTGAAACAGGACATTGATAGGTTAGCAGAATGGACAGACAGTCAGGATTATAGTAATTGACTGAAACAGGACATGGATAGTTTAGCAGAATGGATAGACAGTCAGGATGATAGTAATTGACTGAAACAGGACATGGATTGTTTAGCAGAATGGATAGGCAGTCAGGATGATAGTAATTGACTGAAACAGGACATTGATAGTTTAGCAGAATGGACAGACAGTCAGGATGATAGTAATTAACTGAAACAGGACATTGATAGTTTAGCAGAATGGACAGACAGTCAGGATGATAGTAATTAACTGAAACAGGACATTGATAGTTTCGCAGAATGGACAGACAGTCAGGATGATAGTAATTGACTGAAACAGGACATGGATAGTTTAGCAGAATGGATAGACAGTCAGGATGATAGCAATTGACTGAAACAGGACATTGATAGTTTAGCAGAATGGACAGACAGTCAGGATGACAGTAATTAACTGAAACAGGACATTGATAGTTTAGCAGAATGGACAGACAGTCAGGATGATAGTAATTGACTGAAACAGGACATTGATAGTTTAGCAGAATGGACAGACAGTCAGGATGATAGTAATTAACTGAAACAGGACATTGATAGTTTAGCAGAATGGACAGACAGTCAGGATGATAGTAATTGACTGAAACAGGACATTGATAGTTTAGCAGAATGGACAGACAGTCAGGATGATAGTAATTAACTGAAACAGGACATTGATAGTTTAGCAGAATGGACAGACAGTCAGGATGATAGTAATTGACTGAAACAGGACATGGATAGTTTAGCAGAATGGACAGACAGTCAGGATGATAGTAATTGACTGAAACAGAACATTGATAGTTTAGCAGAATGGACAGACAGTCAGGATGATAGTAATTGACTGAAACAGGACATTGATAGTTTAGCAGAATGGACAGACAGTCAGGATGATAGTAATTGACTGAAACAGGACATTGATAGTTTAGCAGATTGGATAGACAGTCAGGATGATAGTAATTGACTGAAACAGGACATGGATAATTTAGCAGAATGGACAGACAGTCAGGATGATAGTAATTGACTGAAACAGGACATGGATAATTTAGCAGAATGGACAGACAGTCAGGATGATACTAATTGACTGAAACAGGACATGGATAATTTAGCAGAATGGACAGAGAGTCAGGATGATAGTAATTGACTGAAACAGGACATGGATAGTTTAGCAGAATGGACAGACAGTCAGGATGATAGTAAATGACTGAAACAGGACATTAATAGTTTAGCAGAATGGACAGACAGTCAGGATGATAGTAATTGACTGAAACAGGACATTGATAGTTTAGCAGAATGGACAGACAGTCAGGATGATAGTAATTGACTGAAACAGGACATTGATAGTTTAGCAGAATGGACAGACAGTCAGGATGATAGTAATTGACTGAAACAGGACATTGATAGTTTAGCAGAATGGACAGACAGTCACGATGATAGTAATTGACTGAAACAGGACATTGATAGTTTAGCAGAATGGACAGACAGTCAGGATGATAGTAATTGACTGAAACAGGACATTGATAGTTTAGAAGAATGGACAGACAGTCAGGATGATAGTAATTGAATGAAACAGGACATTGATAGTTTAGCAGAATGGACAGACAGTCAGGATGATAGTAATTGACTGAAACAGGACATTGATAGTTTAGCAGAATGGACAGACAGTCAGGATGATAGTAATTGACTGAAACAGGACATGGATTGTTTAGCAGAATGGACAGAGAGTCAGGATGATAGTAATTGACTGAAACAGGACATGGATTGTTTAGCAGAATGGACAGAGAGTCAGGATGATAGTAAATGACTGAAACAGGACATTGATAGTTTAGCAGAATGGACAGTCAGTCAGGATGATAGTAATTGACTGAAACAGGACATTGATAGTTTAGCAGAATGGACAGACATTCAGGATGATAGTAATTGACTGAAACAGGACATTGATAGTTTAGCAGAATGGACAGACAGTCAGGATGATAGTAATTGACTGAAACAGGACATTGATAGTTTAGCAGAATGGACAGACAGTCAGGATGATAGTAATTGAATGAAACAGGACATTGATAGTTTAGCAGAATGGACAGACAGTCAGGATGATAGTAATTGACTGAAACAGGACATGGATAGGATAGCAGAAAGGACAGAAAGTCAGGATGATAGTAATTGACTGAAACAGGACATGGATAGTTTAGCAGAATGGACAGACAGTCAGGATGATAGTAATTGACTGAAACAGGACATGGATAGTTTCGCAGAATGGACAGACAGTCAGGATGATAGTAATTGACTGAAACAGGACATGGATAATTTAGCAGAATGGACAGACAGTCAGGATGATAGTAATTGACTGAAACAGGACATGGATAATTTAGCAGAATGGACAGACAGTCAGGATGATAGTAATTGACTGAAACAGGACATGGATTGTTTAGCAGAATGGACAGAGAGTCAGGATGATAGTAATTGACTGAAACAGGACATGGATAGTTTAGCAGAATGGACAGACAGTCAGGATGATAGTAAATGACTGAAACAAGACATGGATAGGTTAGCAGAATGGACAGACAGTCAGGATGATAGTAAATGACTGAAACAGGACATGGATAGGTTAGCAGAATGGACAGACAGTCAGGATGATAGTAATTGAATGAAACAGGACATGGATAGGTTGGCAGAATGGACAGACAGTCAGGATGATAGTAATTGACTGAAACAGGACATGGATAGGATAGCAGAATGGACAGAAAGTCAGGATGATAGTAATTGACTGAAACAGGACATTGATAATTTAGCAGAATGGACAGACAGTCAGGATGATAGTAATTGACTGAAACAGGACATGGATAGTTTAGCAGAATGGACAGACAGTCAGGATGATAGTAATTGACTGAAACAGGACATTGATAGTTTAGCAGAATGCACAGACAGTCAGGATGATTGTAATTGACTGAAACAGGACATTGATAGTTTAGCAGAATGGACAGACAGTCAGGATGATAGTAATTGACTGAAACAGGACATTGATAGTTTAGCAGAATGGACAGACAGTCAGGATGATAGTATTTGACTGAAACAGGACATTGATAGTTTAGCAGAATGGACAGACAGTCAGGATGATAGTAATTAACTGAAACAGGACATTGATAGTTTAGCAGAATGGACAGACAGTCAGGATGATAGTAATTGACTGAAACAGGACATGGATAGTTTAGCAGAATGGACAGACAGTCAGGATGATAGTAATTGACTGAAACAGGACATTGATAGTTTAGCAGAATGGACAGACAGTCAGGATGATAGTAATTAACTGAAACAGGACATTGATCGTTTAGCAGAATGGACAGACAGTCAGGATGATAGTAATTGACTGAAACAGGACATGGATAATTTAGCAGAATGGACAGACAGTCAGGATGATAGTAATTGACTGAAACAGGACATTGATAGTTTAGCAGAATGGACAGACAGTCAGGATGATAGTAATTGACTGAAACAGGACATTGATAGTTTAGCAGATTTGATAGACAGTCAGGATGATAGTAATTGACTGAAACAGGACATGGATAATTTAGCAGAATGGACAGACAGTCAGGATGATAGTAAATGACTGAAACAGGACATTGATAGTTTAGCAGAATGGACAGACAGTCAGGATGATAGTAATTGACTGAAACAGGACATTGATAGTTTAGCAGAATGGACAGACAGTCAGGATGATAGTAATTGACTGAAACAGGACATGGATAGGTTAGCAGAATGGACAGACAGTCAGGATGATAGTAAATGACTGAAACAGGACATTGATAGTTTAGCAGAATGGACAGACTGTCAGGATGATAGTAATTGACTGAAACAGGACATGGATAGGATAGCAGAATGGACAGAAAGTCAGGATGATAGTAATTGACTGAAGCAGGACATGGATAGTTTAGCAGAATGGACAGACAGTCAGGATGACAGTAATTGACTGAAACAGGACATGGATAGTTTCGCAGAATGGACAGACAGTCAGGATGATAGTAATTGACTGAAACAGGACATGGATAATTTAGCAGAATGGACAGACAGTCAGGATGATAGTAATTGACTGAAACAGGACATGGATAATTTAGCAGAATGGGCAGACAGTCAGGATGATAGTAATTGACTGAAACAGGACATGGATTGTTTAGCAGAATGGACAGAGAGTCAGGATGATAGTAATTGACTGAAACAGGACATGGATAGTTTAGCAGAATGGACAGACAGTCAGGATGATAGTAAATGACTGAAACAGGACATGGATAGGTTAGCAGAATGGACAGACAGTCAGGATGATAGTAAATGACTGAAACAGGACATGGATAGGTTAGCAGAATGGACAGACAGTCAGGATGATAGTAAATGACTGAAACAGGACATTGATAGTTTAGCAGAATGGACAGACAGTCAGGATGATAGTAATTGACTGAAACAGGACATTGATAGTTTAGCAGATTTGATAGACAGTCAGGATGATAGTAATTGACTAAAACAGGACATGGATAATTTAGCAGAATGGACAGACAGTCAGGATGATAGTAAATGACTGAAACAGGACATTGATAGTTTAGCAGAATGGACAGACAGTCAGGATGATAGTAATTGACTGAAACAGGACATTGATAGTTTAGCAGAATGGACAGACAGTCAGGATGATAGTAATTGACTGAAACAGGACATGGATAGGTTAGCAGAATGGACAGACAGTCAGGATGATAGTAAATGACTGAAACAGGACATTGATAGTTTAGCAGAATGGACAGACAGTCAGGATGATGGTAATTGACTGAAACAGGACATGGATAGGATAGCAGAATGGACAGAAAGTCAGGATGTTAGTAATTGACTGAAGCAGGACATGGATAGTTTAGCAGAATGGACAGACAGTCAGGATGACAGTAATTGACTGAAACAGGACATGGATAGTTTCGCAGAATGGACAGACAGTCAGGATGATAGTAATTGACTGAAACAGGACATGGATAATTTAGCAGAATGGACAGACAGTCAGGATGATAGTAATTGACTGAAACAGGACATGGATAATTTAGCAGAATGGACAGACAGTCAGGATGATAGTAATTGACTGAAACAGGACATGGATTGTTTAGCAGAATGGACAGAGAGTCAGGATGATAGTAATTGACTGAAACAGGACATGGATAGTTTAGTAGAATGGACAGACAGTCAGGATGATAGTAAATGACTGAAACAGGACATGGATAGGTTAGCAGAATGGACAGACAGTCAGGATGATAGTAAATGACTGAAACAGGACATGGATAGGTTAGCAGAATGGACAGACAGTCAGGATGATAGTAATTGACTGAAACAGGACATGGATAGGTCAGCAGAATGGACAGACAGTCAGGATGATAGTAATTGACTGAAACAGGACATGGATAGGATAGCAGAATGGACATAAAGTCAGGATGATAGTAATTGACTGAAACAGGACATTGATAATTTAGCAGAATGGACAGACAGTCAGTATGATAGTAATTGACTGAAACAGGACATTGATAGTTTAGCAGAATGGACAGACAGTCAGGATGATAGTAATTGACTGAAACAGGACATTGATAGTTTAGCAGAATGCACAGACAGTCAGGATGATAGTAATTGACTGAAACAGGACATTGATAGTTTAGCAGAATAGATAGACAGTCAGGATGATAGTAATTGACTGAAACAGGACATTGATAGTTTAGCAGAATGGACAGACAGTCAGGATGATAGTAATTGACTGAAACAGGACATTGATAGTTTAGCAGAATGGACAGACAGTCAGGATGATAGTAATTGACTGAAACAGGACATGGATAGTTTAGCAGAATGGACAGACAGTCAGGATGATAGTAATTGACTGAAACAGGACATTGATAGTTTAGCAGAATGGACAGACAGTCAGGATGATAGTAATTAACTGAAACAGGACATTGATCGTTTAGCAGAATGGACAGACAGTCAGGACGATAGTAATTGACTAAAACAGGACATGGATAATTTAGCAGAATGGACAGACAGTCAGGATGATAGTAATTGACTGAAACAGGACATTGATAGTTTAGCAGAATGGACAGACAGTCAGGATGATAGTAATTGACTGAAACAGGACATTGAGAGTTTAGCAGATTGGATAGACAGTCAGGATGATAGTAATTGACTGAAACAGGACATGGATAATTTAGCAGAATGGACAGACAGTCAGGATGATAGTAATTGACTGAAACAGGACATGGATAATTTAGCAGAATGGACAGACAGTCAGGATGATAGTAATTGACTGAAACAGGACATGGATAGTTTAGCAGAATGGACAGACAGTCAGGATGATAGTAAATGACTGAAACAGGACATGGATAGGTTAGCAGAATGGACAGACAGTCAGGATGATAGTAAATGACTGAAACAGGACATGGATAGGTTAGCAGAATGGACAGACAGTCAGGATGATAGTAATTGACTGAAACAGGACATGGATAGGTTAGCAGAATGGACAGACAGTCAGGATGATAGTAATTGACTGAAACAGGACATGGATAGGATAGCAGAATGGACATAAAGTCAGGATGATAGTAATTGACTGAAACAGGACATTGATAATTTAGCAGAATGGACAGACAGTCAGTATGATAGTAATTGACTGAAACAGGACATTGATAGTTTAGCAGAATGGACAGACAGTCAGGATGATAGTAATTGACTGAAACAGGACATTGATAGTTTAGCAGAATGCACAGACAGTCAGGATGATAGTAATTGACTGAAACAGGACATTGATAGTTTAGCTGAATAGATAGACAGTCAGGATGATAGTAATTGACTGAAACAGGACATTGATAGTTTAGCAGAATGGACAGACAGTCAGGATGATAGTAATTGACTGAAACAGGACATTGATAGTTTAGCAGAATGGACAGACAGTCAGGATGATAGTAATTGACTGAAACAGGACATGGATAGTTTAGCAGAATGGACAGACAGTCAGGATGATAGTAATTGACTGAAACAGGACATTGATAGTTTAGCAGAATGGACAGACAGTCAGGATGATAGTAATTAACTGAAACAGGACATTGATCGTTTAGCAGAATGGACAGACAGTCAGGACGATAGTAATTGACTAAAACAGGACATGGATAATTTAGCAGAATGGACAGACAGTCAGGATGATAGTAATTGACTGAAACAGGACATTGATAGTTTAGCAGAATGGACAGACAGTCAGGATGATAGTAATTGACTGAAACAGGACATTGAGAGTTTAGCAGATTGGATAGACAGTCAGGATGATAGTAATTGACTGAAACAGGACATGGATAATTTAGCAGAATGGACAGACAGTCAGGATGATAGTAATTGACTGAAACAGGACATGGATAATTTAGCAGAATGGACAGACAGTCAGGATGATAGTAATTGACTGAAACAGGACATGGATAATTTAGCAGAATGGACATACAGTCAGGATGATAGTAATTGACTGAAACAGGACATGGATAATTTAGCAGAATGGACAGACAGTCAGGATGATAGTAATTGACTGAAACAGGACATGGATTGTTTAGAAGAATGGATAGACAGTCAGGATGATAGTAATTGACTGAAACAGGACATGGATAGTTTAGCAGAATGGACAGACAGTCAGGATGATAGTAATTGACTGAAACAGGACATTGATAGATTAGCAGAATGGACAGACAGTCAGGATGATAGTAATTGACTGAAACAGGACATTGATAGTTTAGCAGAATGGACAGACAGTCAGGATGATAGTAATTGACTGAAACAGGACATTGATAGTTTAGCAGAATGGACAGACAGTCAGGATGATAGTAATTGACTGAAACAGGACATGGATAGTTTAGCAGAATGGACAGACAGTCAGGATGATAGTAATTGACTGAAACAGGACATTGATAGTTTAGCAGAATGGACAGACAGTCAGGATGATAGTAATTGACTGAAACAGGACATTGATAGTTTAGCAGAATGGACAGACAGTCAGGATGATAGTAATTGACTGAAACAGGACATTGATAGTTTAGCAGAATGGACAGACAGTCAGAATGATAGTAATTGAATGAAACAGGACATTGATAGTTTAGCAGAATGGACAGACAGTCAGGATGATAGTAATTGACTGAAACAGGACATTGATAGTTTAGCAGAATGGACAGACAGTCAGGATGATAGTAATTGACTGAAACAGGACATGGATTGTTTAGCAGAATGGACAGAGAGTCAGGATGATAGTAATTGACTGAAACAGGACATGGATTGTTTAGCAGAATGGACAGAGAGTCAGGATGATAGTAAATGACTGAGACAGGACATGGATAGTTTAGCAGAATGGACAGACAGTCAGGATGATAGTAAATGACTGAAACAGGACATGGATAGGTTAGCAGAATGGACAGACAGTCAGGATGATAGTAAATGACTGAAACAGGACATGGATAGGTTAGCAGAATGGACAGACAGTCAGGATCATAGTAATTGACTGAAACAGGACATGGATAGGTTAGCAGAATTGACAGACAGTCAGGATGATAGTAAATGACTGAAACAGGACATTGATAGTTTAGCAGAATGGACAGACAGTCAGGATGATAGTAATTGACTGAAACAGGACATAGATAGTTTAGCAGAATGGACAGACAGTCAGGATGATAGTAATTGACTGAAACAGGACATGGATAGGTTAGCAGTATGGACAGACAGTCAGGATGATAGTAAATGACTGAAACAGGACATTGATAGTTTAGCAGAATGGACAGACAGTCAGGATGATAGTAATTGACTGAAACAGGACATGGATAGGATAGCAGAATGGACAGAAAGTCAGGATGATAGTAATTGACTGAAACAGGACATGGATAGTTTAGCAGAATGGACAGACAGTCAGGATGATAGTAATTGACTGAAACAGGACATGGATAGTTTCGCAGAATGGACAGACAGTCAGGATGATAGTAATTGACTGAAACAGGACATGGATAATTTAGCAGAATGGACAGACAGTCAGGATGATAGTAATTGACTGAAACAGGACATGGATAATTTAGCAGAATGGACAGACAGTCAGGATGATAGTAATTGACTGAAACAGGACATGGATTGTTTAGCAGAATGGACAGAGAGTCAGGATGATAGTAATTGACTGAAACAGGACATGGATAGTTTAGCAGAATGGACTGACAGTCAGGATGATAGTAAATGACTGAAACAGGACATGGATAGGTTAGCAGAATGGGCAGACAGTCAGGATGATAGCAAATGACTGAAACAGGACATGGATAGGTTAGCAGAATGGACAGACAGTCAGGATGATAGTAATTGACTGAAACAGGACATTGATAGGTTAGCAGAATGGACAGACAGTCAGGATGATAGTAATTGACTGAAACAGGACATGGATAGTTTAGCAGAATGGACAGACAGTCAGGATGATAGTAATTGACTGAAACAGGACATTGATAGTTTAGCAGAATGGATAGAGAGTCAGGATGATAGTAATTGACGGAAACAGGACATGGATAGTTTAGCAGAATGGACAGACAGTCAGGATGATAGTAATTGACTGAAACAGGACATTGATAGTTTAGCAGAATGGACAGACAGTCAGGATGATAATAATTGACTGAAACAGGACATTGATAGGTTAGCAGAATGGACAGACAGTCAGGATTATAGTAATTGACTGAAACAGGACATGGATAGTTTAGCAGAATGGATAGACAGTCAGGATGATAGTAATTGACTGAAACAGGACATGGATAGTTTAGCAGAATAGACAGACAGTCAGGATGATAGTAATTGACTGAAACAGGACATTGATAGTTTAGCAGAATGGACAGACAGTCAGGATGATAGTAATTGACTGAAACAGGACATGGATAGTTTAGCAGAATGGACAGACAGTCAGGATGATAATAATTGACTGAAACAGGACATTGATAGTTTAGCAGAATGGACAGAGAGTCAGGATGATAGTAATTGACTGAAACAGGACATGGATAGTTTAGCAGAATGGACAGACAGTCAGGATGATAGTAATTGACTGAAACAGGACATGGATAGTTTAGCAGAATGGACAGACAGTCAGGATGATAGTAATTGACTGAAACAGGACATTGATAGTTTAGCAGAATGGACAGACAGTCAGGATGATAGTAATTGACTGAAACAGGACATTGATAGTTTAGCAGAATGGACAGACAGTCAGGATGATAGTAATTGACTGAAACAGGACATTGATAGTTTAGCAGAATGGACAGACAGTCAGAATGATAGTAATTGAATGAAACAGGACATTGATAGTTTAGCAGAATGGACAGACAGTCAGGATGATAGTAATTGACTGAAACAGGACATTGATAGTTTAGCAGAATGGACAGACAGTCAGGATGATAGTAATTGACTGAAACAGGACATGGATTGTTTAGCAGAATGGACAGAGAGTCAGGATGATAGTAATTGACTGAAACAGGACATGGATTGTTTAGCAGAATGGACAGAGAGTCAGGATGATAGTAAATGACTGAGACAGGACATGGATAGTTTAGCAGAATGGACAGACAGTCAGGATGATAGTAAATGACTGAAACAGGACATGGATAGGTTAGCAGAATGGACAGACAGTCAGGATGATAGTAAATGACTGAAACAGGACATGGATAGGTTAGCAGAATGGACAGACAGTCAGGATCATAGTAATTGACTGAAACAGGACATGGATAGGTTAGCAGAATTGACAGACAGTCAGGATGATAGTAAATGACTGAAACAGGACATTGATAGTTTAGCAGAATGGACAGACAGTCAGGATGATAGTAATTGACTGAAACAGGACATAGATAGTTTAGCAGAATGGACAGACAGTCAGGATGATAGTAATTGACTGAAACAGGACATGGATAGGTTAGCAGTATGGACAGACAGTCAGGATGATAGTAAATGACTGAAACAGGACATTGATAGTTTAGCAGAATGGACAGACAGTCAGGATGATAGTAATTGACTGAAACAGGACATGGATAGGATAGCAGAATGGACAGAAAGTCAGGATGATAGTAATTGACTGAAACAGGACATGGATAGTTTAGCAGAATGGACAGACAGTCAGGATGATAGTAATTGACTGAAACAGGACATGGATAGTTTCGCAGAATGGACAGACAGTCAGGATGATAGTAATTGACTGAAACAGGACATGGATAATTTAGCAGAATGGACAGACAGTCAGGATGATAGTAATTGACTGAAACAGGACATGGATAATTTAGCAGAATGGACAGACAGTCAGGATGATAGTAATTGACTGAAACAGGACATGGATTGTTTAGCAGAATGGACAGAGAGTCAGGATGATAGTAATTGACTGAAACAGGACATGGATAGTTTAGCAGAATGGACTGACAGTCAGGATGATAGTAAATGACTGAAACAGGACATGGATAGGTTAGCAGAATGGGCAGACAGTCAGGATGATAGCAAATGACTGAAACAGGACATGGATAGGTTAGCAGAATGGACAGACAGTCAGGATGATAGTAATTGACTGAAACAGGACATGGATAGGTTAGCAGAATGGACAGACAGTCAGGATGATAGTAATTGACTGAAACAGGACATGGATAGGATAGCAGAATGGACAGAAAGTCAGGATGATAGTAATTGACTGAAACAGGACATTGATAATTTAGCAGAATGGACAGACAGTCAGGATGATAGTAATTGACTGAAACAGGACATGGATAGTTTAGCAGAATGGACAGACAGTCAGGATGATAGTAATTGACTGTAACAGGACATTGATAGTTTAGCAGAATGCACATACAGTCAGGATGATAGTAATTGACTGAAACAGGACATTGATAGTTTAGCAGAATGGACAGACAGTCAGGATGATAGTAATTGACTGAAACAGGACATTGATAGTTTAGCTGAATGGACAGACAGTCAGGATGATAGTAATTGACTGAAACAGGACATGGATAGTTTAGCAGAATGGACAGACAGTCAGGATGATAGTAATTGACTGAAACAGGACATTGATAGTTTAGCAGAATGGATAGAGAGTCAGGATGATAGTAATTGACGGAAACAGGACATGGATAGTTTAGCAGAATGGACAGACAGTCAGGATGATAGTAATTGACTGAAACAGGACATTGATAGTTTAGCAGAATGGACAGACAGTCAGGATGATAGTAATTGACTGAAACAGGACATGGATAGTTTAGCAGAATGGACAGACAGTCAGGATGATAATAATTGACTGAAACAGGACATTGATAGGTTAGCAGAATGGACAGACAGTCAGGATTATAGTAATTGACTGAAACAGGACATGGATAGTTTAGCAGAATGGATAGACAGTCAGGATGATAGTAATTGACTGAAACAGGACATGGATAGTTTAGCAGAATGGACAGACAGTCAGGATGATAATAATTGACTGAAACAGGACATTGATAGTTTAGCAGAATGGACAGAGAGTCAGGATGATAGTAATTGACTGAAACAGGACATGGATAGTTTAGCAGAATGGACAGACAGTCAGGATGATAGTAATTGACTGAAACAGGACATTGATAGTTTAGCAGAATGGATAGACAGTCAGTATGATAGTAATTGACTGAAACAGGACATGGATAGTTTAGCAGAATGGACAGACAGTCAGGATGATAGTAATTGACTGAAACAGGACATTGATAGTTTAGCAGAATGGACAGACAGTCAGGATGATAGTAATTGACTGAAACAGGACATGGATAGTTTAGCAGAATGGACAGACAGTCAGGATGATAGTAATTGACTGAAACAGGACATTGATAGGTTAGCAGAATGGACAGACAGTCAGGATGATAGTAATTGACTGAAACAGGACGTGGATAGATTAGCAGAATGGACAGACAGTCAGGATGATAGTAATTGACTGAAACAGGACATGGATAGTTTAGCAGAATGGACAGACAGTCAGGATGATAGTAATTGACTGAAACAGGACATTGATAGTTTAGCAGAATGGACAGTCAGGATGATAGTAATTGACTGAAACTGGACATTGATAGTTTAGCAGAATGGACAGACAGTCAGGATGATAGTAATTGACTGAAACAGGACATGGATAATTTTGCAGAATGGACAGACAGTCAGGATGATAGTAATTGACTGAAACAGGACATTGATAGTTTAGCAGAATGGACAGAGAGTCAGGATGATAGTAATTGACTGAAACAGGACATGGATAATTTAGCAGAATGGACAGACAGTCAGGATGATAGTAATTGACTGAAACAGGACATGGATAGTTTAGCAGAATGGACAGAGAGTCAGGATGATAGTAATTGACTGAAACAGGACATGGATTGTTTAGCAGAATGGACAGACAGTCAGGATGATAGTAATTAACTGAAACAGGACATTGATAGTTTAGCAGAATGGACAGAGAGTCAGGATGATAGTAATTGACTGAAACAGGACATTGATAGTTTAGCAGAATGGACAGACAGTCAGGATGATAGTAATTGACTGAAACAGGACATTGATAGTTTAGCAGAATGGACAGACAGTCAGGATGATAGCAATTGACTGAAAAAGGACATTGATAGTTTAGCAGAATGGACAGACAGTCAGGATGATAGTAATTGACTGAAACAGGACATTGATAGTTTAGCAGAATGGACAGACAGTCAGGATGATAGTAATTGACTGAAACAGGACATTGATAGTTTAGCAGAATGGACAGACAGTCAGGATGATAGTAATTGACTGAAACAGGACATGGATAGTTTCGCAGAATGGACAGACAGTCAGGATGATAGTAATTGACTGAAACAGGACATGGATAGTTTAGCAGAATGGACAGACAGTCAGGATGATAGTAATTGACTGAAACAGGACATTGATAGTTTCGCAGAATGGACAGACAGTCAGGATCATAGTAATTGACTGAAACAGGACATTGATAGTTTAGCAGAATGGACAGACAGTCAGGATGATAGTAATTGACTGAAACAGGACATTGATAGTTTAGCAGAATGGATAGACAGTCAGGATGATAGTAATTGACTGAAACAGGACATTGATAGTTTAGCAGAATGGACAGACAGTCAGGATGATAGTAATTGACTGAAACAGGACATTGATAGTTGAGCAGAATGGACAGACAGTCAGGATGATAGTAATTGACTGAAAGAGGACATTGATAGTTTAGCAGAATGGACAGACAGTCAGGATGATAGTAATTGACTGAAACAGGACATTGATAGTTTAGCAGAATGGACAGACAGTCAGGATGATAGTAATTGACTGAAACAGGACATTGATAGTTTAGCAGAATGGACAGACAGTCAGGATGATAGTAATTGACTGAAACAGGACATTGATAGTTTAGCAGAATGGACAGACAGTCAGGATGATAGTAATTGACTGAAACAGGACATTGATAGTTTAGCAGAATGGACAGACAGTCAGGATGATAGTAATTGACTGAAACAGGACATTGATAGTTTAGCAGAATGGATAGACAGTCAGGATGATAGTAATTGACTGAAACAGGACATGAATAGTTTAGCAGAATGGACCGACAGTCAGGATGATAGTAATTGACTGAAACAGGACTTGGATAGTTTAGCAGAATGGATAGACAGTCAGGATGATAGTATTTGACTGAAACAGGACATGGATAGTTTAGCAGAATGGACAGACAGTCAGGATGATAGTAATTGACTGAAACAGGACATGGATAGTTTAGCAGAATGGACAGAAAGTCAGGATGATAGTAAATGACTGAAACAGGACATGGAAAGTTTAGCAGAATGGACAGACAGTCAGGATGATAGTAATTGACTGAAACAGGACATTGTTAGTTTAGCAGAATGGACAGACAGTCAGGATGATAGTAATTGACTGAAACAGGACATTGTTAGTTTAGCAGAATGGACAGACAGTCAGGATGATAGTAATTGACTGAAACAGGGCATTGATAATTTAGCAGAATGGACAGACAGTCAGGATGATCTTAGATGACTGAAACAGGACATTGATAGTTTAGCAGAATGGACAGACAGTCAGGATGATAGTAATTGACTGAAACAGGACATGGATAGTTTAGCAGAATGGACAGACAGTCAGGATGATAGTAATTGACTGAAACAGGACATTGACAATTTAGCAGAATGGACCGACAGTCAGGATGATCTTAGATGACTGAAACAGGACATTGATAGTTTAGCAGAATGGACAGACAGTCAGGATGATAGTAATTGACTGAAACAGGACATGGATAGTTTAGCAGAATGGACCGACAGTCAGGATGATAGTAATTGACTGAAACAGGACATTGATAGTTTAGCAGAATGGACAGACAGTCAGGATGATAGTAATTGACTGAAACAGGACATGGATAGTTTAGCAGAATGGATAGACAGTCAGGATGATAGTAATTGACTGAAACAGGACATTGATAGTTTAGCAGAATGGATAGACAGTCAGGATGATAGTAATTGACTGAAACAGGACATGGATAGTTTAGCAGAATGGATAGACATTCAGGATGATAGTAATTGACTGAAACAGGACATTGATAGGTTAGCAGAATGTGCAGACTGTCAGAATGACAGTAATTGACTTAAACAGGAAATTGATAGTTTCGCTGAATGGACAGACAGTCAGGATGACAGTAATTGACTGAAACAGGACATTGATAGTTTCGCTGAATAGACAGACAGTCAGGATGATAGTAATTGACTGAAACAGGACTTGGAGAGTTTAGCAGAATGGACAGACAGTCAGGATGATAGTAATTGACTGAAACAGGACATTGATAGTTTAGCAGAATGGACAGAGGATCAGGATGATAGTAATTGACTGAAACAGGACATGGATAGTTTAGCAGAATGGACAGACAGTCAGGATGATACTAATTGACTGAAACAGGACATTGATAGTTTAGCAGAATGGACAGACAGTCAGGATGATAGTAATTGACTGAAACAGGACATTGATAGGTTAGCAGAACGGACAGACAGTCAGGATGATAATAATTGACTGAAACAGGACATTGATAGTTTAGCAGAATGGACAGACAGTCAGGATGATCGTAGATGACTGAAACAGGACATTGATAGTTTAGCAGAATGGACAGTCAGGATGATAGTAATTGACTGAAACAGGACATTGTTAGTTTAGCAGAATGGACAGACAGTCAGGATGATAGTAATTGACTGAAACAGGACATGGATAGTTTAGCAGAATGGACAGACAGTCAGGATGATAGTAATTGACTGAAACAGGACATTGATAATTTAGCAGAATGGACAGACAGTCAGGATGATCGTAGATGCCTGAAACAGGACATTGATAGTTTAGCAGAATGGACAGACAGTCAGGATGATAGTAATTGACTGAAACAGGACATTGATAATTTAGCAGAATGGACAGACAGTCAGGATGATCGTAGATGCCTGAAACAGGACATTGATAGTTTAGCAGAATGGACAGACAGTCAGGATGATAGTAATTGACTGAAACAGGACATTGATAGGTTAGCAGAACGGACAGACAATCAGGATGATAGTAATTGACTGAAGCAGGACATGGATAGTTTAGCAGAATGGATAGACAGTCAGGATGATAGTAATTGACTGAAGCAGGACATGGATAGTTTAGCAGAATGGACAGACAGTCAGGATGATAGTAATTGATTGAAACAGGACATTGATAGGTTAGCAGAACGGACAGACAGTCAGGATGATAGTAATTGACTGAAGCAGGACATGGATAGTTTAGCAGAATGGACAGACAGTCTGGATGATAGTAATTGACTGAAACAGGACATTGATAGTTTAGCAGAATGGACAGACAGTCAGGATGATAGTAATTGACTGAAACAGGACATGGATAGTTTAGCAGAATGGATAGACAGTCAGGATGATAGTAATTGACTGAAACAGGACATGGATAGTTTAGCAGAATGGACAGACAGTCAGGATGATAGTAATTGACTGAAACAGGACATGGATAGTTTAGCAGAATGGATAGACAGTCAGGATGATAGTAATTGACTGAAACAGGACATGGATAGTTTAGCAGAATGGACAGACAGTCAGGATGATAGTAATTGACTGAAACAGGACATGGATAGTTTAGCAGAATTGATAGACATTCAGGATGATAGTAATTGACTGAAACAGGACATTGATAGTTTAGCAGAATGGATAGACAGTCAGGATGATAGTAATTGACTGAAACAGGACATGGATAGTTTAGCAGAATTGATAGACAGTCAGGATGATAGTAATTGACTGAAACAGGACATGGATAGTTTAGCAGAATGGATAGACAGTCAGGATGATAGTAATTGACTGAAACAGGACATGGATAGTTTAGCAGAATGGATAGACAGTCAGGATGATAGTAATTGACTGAAACAGGACATTGATAGTTTAGCAGAATGGATAGACAGTCAGCATGATAGTAATTGACTGAAACAGGACATGGATAGTTTAGCAGAATGGATAGACAGTCAGGATGATAGTAATTGACTGAAACAGGACATTGATAGGTTAGCACAATGGACAGACAGTCAGGATGATAGTAATTGACTGAAACAGGACATTGATAGTTTATCAGAATGGATAGACAGTCAGGATGATAGTAATTGACTGAAACAGGACATTGATAGTTTAGCAGAATGGATAGACAGTCAGGATGATACTAATTGACTGAAACAGGACATAGATAGTTTAGCAGAATGGATAGACAGTCAGGATGATAGTAATTGACTGAAACAGGACATGGATAGTTTAGCAGAATGGATAGACAGTCAGGATGATAGTAATTGACTGAAACAGGACATTGATAGTTTAGCAGAATGGATAGACAGTCAGGATGATAGTAATTGACTGAAACAGGACATGGATAGTTTAGCAGAATGGATAGACAGTCAGGATGATAGTAATTGACTGAAACAGGACATTGATAGGTTAGCAGAATGTGCAGACTGTCAGAATGACAGTAATTGACTTAAACAGGACATTGATAGTTTCGCTGAATGGACAGACAGTCAGGATGACAGTAATTGACTGAAACAGGACATTGATAGTTTCGCTGAATGGACAGAGAGTCAGGATGATAGTAATTGACTGAAACAGGACATGGAGAGTTTAGCAGAATGGACAGACAGTCAGGATGATAGTAATTGACTGAAACAGGACATTGATAGGTTAGCAGAATGGACAGACAGTCAGGATGATAGTAATTGACTGAAACAGGACATTGATAGTTTAGCAGAACGGACAGACAGTCAGGATGATAGTAATTGACTGAAACAGGACATTGATAGGTTAGCAGAATGGACAGACAGTCAGGATGATAGTAATTGACTGAAACAGGACATGGATAGTTTAGCAGAATGGACAGACAGTCAGGATGACAGTAATTGACTGAAACAGGACATTGATAGTTTCGCTGAATGGACAGAGAGTCAGGATGATAGTAATTGACTGAAACAGGACATTGATAGTTTAGCAGAATGGACAGACAGTCAGGATGATAGTAATTGACTGAAACAGGACATTGATAGGTTAGCAGAATGGACAGACAGTCAGGATGATAGTAATTGACTGAAACAGGACATTGATAGTTTAGCAGAACGGACAGACAGTCAGGATGATAGTAATTGACTGAAATAGGACATGGATAGTTTAGCAGAATGGATAGACAGTCAGGATGATAGTAATTGACTGAAACAGGACATGGATAGTTTAGCAGAATGGACAGACAGTCAGGATGATAGTAATTGACTGAAACAGGACATGGATAGTTTAGCAGAATTGATAGACATTCAGGATGATAGTAATTGACTGAAACAGGACATTGATAGTTTAGCAGAATGGATAGACAGTCAGGATGATAGTAATTGACTGAAACAGGACATGGATAGTTTAGCAGAATTGATAGACAGTCAGGATGATAGTAATTGACTGAAACAGGACATGGATAGTTTAGCAGAATGGATAGACAGTCAGGATGATAGTAATTGACTGAAACAGGACATGGATAGTTTAGCAGAATGGATAGACAGTCAGGATGATAGTAATTGACTGAAACAGGACATTGATAGTTTAGCAGAATGGATAGACAGTCAGCATGATAGTAATTGACTGAAACAGGACATGGATAGTTTAGCAGAATGGATAGACAGTCAGGATGATAGTAATTGACTGAAACAGGACATTGATAGGTTAGCACAATGGACAGACAGTCAGGATGATAGTAATTGACTGAAACAGGACATTGATAGTTTATCAGAATGGATAGACAGTCAGGATGATAGTAATTGACTGAAACAGGACATTGATAGTTTAGCAGAATGGATAGACAGTCAGGATGATACTAATTGACTGAAACAGGACATAGATAGTTTAGCAGAATGGATAGACAGTCAGGATGATAGTAATTGACTGAAACAGGACATGGATAGTTTAGCAGAATGGATAGACAGTCAGGATGATAGTAATTGACTGAAACAGGACATTGATAGTTTAGCAGAATGGATAGACAGTCAGGATGATAGTAATTGACTGAAACAGGACATGGATAGTTTAGCAGAATGGATAGACAGTCAGGATGATAGTAATTGACTGAAACAGGACATTGATAGGTTAGCAGAATGTGCAGACTGTCAGAATGACAGTAATTGACTTAAACAGGACATTGATAGTTTCGCTGAATGGACAGACAGTCAGGATGACAGTAATTGACTGAAACAGGACATTGATAGTTTCGCTGAATGGACAGAGAGTCAGGATGATAGTAATTGACTGAAACAGGACATGGAGAGTTTAGCAGAATGGACAGACAGTCAGGATGATAGTAATTGACTGAAACAGGACATTGATAGGTTAGCAGAATGGACAGACAGTCAGGATGATAGTAATTGACTGAAACAGGACATTGATAGTTTAGCAGAACGGACAGACAGTCAGGATGATAGTAATTGACTGAAACAGGACATTGATAGGTTAGCAGAATGGACAGACAGTCAGGATGATAGTAATTGACTGAAACAGGACATGGATAGTTTAGCAGAATGGACAGACAGTCAGGATGACAGTAATTGACTGAAACAGGACATTGATAGTTTCGCTGAATGGACAGAGAGTCAGGATGATAGTAATTGACTGAAACAGGACATTGATAGTTTAGCAGAATGGACAGACAGTCAGGATGATAGTAATTGACTGAAACAGGACATTGATAGGTTAGCAGAATGGACAGACAGTCAGGATGATAGTAATTGACTGAAACAGGACATTGATAGTTTAGCAGAACGGACAGACAGTCAGGATGATAGTAATTGACTGAAACAGGACATTGATAGGTTAGCAGAATGGACAGACAGTCAGGATGATAGTAATTGACTGAAACAGGACATGGATAGTTTAGCAGAATGGACAGACAGTCAGGATGATAGTAATTGACTGAAACAGGACATTGATAATTTAGCAGAATGGACAGACAGTCAGGATGATCGTAGATGCCTGAAACAGGACATTGATAGTTTAGCAGAATGGACAGACAGTCAGGATGATAGTAATTGACTGAAACAGGACGTTGATAATTTAGCAGAATGGACAGACAGTCAGGATGATCGTCGATGCCTGAAACAGGACATTGATAGTTTAGCAGAATGGACAGACAGTCAGGATGATAGCAATTGACTGAAGCAGGACATGGATAGTTTAGCAGAATGGATAGACAGTCAGGATGATAGTAATTGACTGAAGCAGGACATGGATAGTTTAGCAGAATGGACAGACAGTCAGGATGATAGTAATTGACTGAAACAGGACATTGATAGGTTAGCAGAACGGACAGACAGTCAGGATGATAGTAATTGACTGAAGCAGGATATGGATAGTTTAGCAGAATGGACAGACAGTCAGGATGATAGTAATTGACTGAAACAGGACATTGATAGTTTAGCAGAATGGGCAGACAGTCAGGATTATAGTAATTGACTGAAACAGGACATTGATAGTTCAGCAGAATGGACAGACAGTCAGGATGATAGTAATTGACTGAAACAGAACATTGTTAGTTTAGCAGAATGGACAGACAGTCAGGATGATAGTAATTGACTGAAACAGGACATTGATAATTTAGCAGAATGGACAGACAGTCAGGATGATCGTAGATGACTGAAACAGGACATTGATAGTTTAGCAGAATGGACAGACAGTCAGGATGATAGTAATTGACTGAAACAGGACATGGATAGTTTAGCAGAATGGACAGACAGTCAGGATGATAGTAATTGACTGAAACAGGACATTGATAGGTTAGCAGAACGGACAGACAGTCAGGATGATAGTAATTGACTGAAACAGGACATGGATAGTTTAGCAGAATGGACAGACAGTCAGGATGATAGTAATTGACTGAAACAGGACATTGATAGGTTAGCAGAACGGACAGACAGTCAGGATGATAGTAATTGACTGAAACAGGACATGGATAGTTTAGCAGAATGGACAGACAGTCAGGATGATAGTAATTGACTGAAACAGGACATTGATAGTTTAGCAGAATGGATAGACAGTCAGGATGATAGTAATTGACTGAAGCAGGACATGGATAGTTTAGCAGAATGGACAGACAGTCAGGATGATAGTAATTGACTGAAACAGGACATTGATAGTTTAGCAGAATGCATAGACAGTCAGGATGATAGTAATTGACTGAAACAGGACATGGATAATTTAGCAGAATGGATAGACAGTCAGGATGATAGTAATTGACTGAAACAGGACATTGATAGGTTAGCAGAATGTGCAGACTGTCAGAATGACAGTAATTGACTTAAACAGGACATCGACATGTTAGCAAAATGGACAGACAGTCAGGATGACAGTAAATGACTGAAACAGGACATAGACAGGTTCTCCGAGTGAACAGACAGTCAGGCTGATCGTGATTGACTGAAACTGGACTTCGACAGGCTATCAGAATGGACATAAAGTCAAAATAATAGTAATTGACTGGAACAGGACATACATAGGTTAGCAGAACTAGCAGATGTATTTTCGAGAAGCAATATAGACTTAATAACACATTGCCGAATGATTTGCAGGAATAGAGGGACTTGCGGGTGCATATACATCAATGTTTGAAGGTGGCAGGACATACTGAGAGATTGATTAGTAAATCGTATTGGATCTTCTCCTTAATAAAAAGAGTCATTCAGCACTAAAGCAGTGAAGATATGCTGAACACTTATAATGCTCTGGTTCGGCTGCAACTACAGTATCTAGTCCATTTCTGTTCACCAGACTTTTGGAAAGATGTGCGGTTCCTTGAAAGGGTGCAGTTGAGATTTACCAGAATGATTCCAGGGATGGGAATATTTGTTACAAGGTTAGGTTAGTAAAACTGGGTTTCTTCCCCTTTGAACAAAGGAGATTGAGGGGAGATTTGATTAAAATGTAGATGATTATGACAGGCTTAGATAAGTTAGACAAGGAAAATGTCTCTATTAACTAATGGTATGAGGACTCGGGGTCACAGATTTAAAGTTATGGACAAGAGATGCAGGGAGAATGTGCGGAATAACTTTTTTTATGCAGCAGTTGTTGTTGATATGTGTCACAAATTGATGGAAACCAACTGCAAATTGTATTTCCGTGCACTTGGATGTTATTGTAAGCTGACACTTCTGTGTTCAACTTGTTTAAACATGGTGGGGGAGCAGATCCCTTCAACAACAGTACCTGGGACAGTTACTTTAAGGGTTCCAATCACATGACCCAGATGCCATCCTTTTAAGCCTATTTAGTTGGAGGGAACAGCTCTTACAGGTAATCAGCTGCCTGGAAGGTTTGCAGCTGGCTATCCCTGGGGCCTGCCTGCAAGAAGGAAATAAGATGCCACAGTCTGCAAAGCAGCAAGAAAATAATTCTGCTCTCTACCAGATTCTCGTCATAAAAAAGCCTCAGCTTATCCCCGAAAGTGCAAGAAGAAACATTGAGAGTAGAGATTTCCTGCAACTCCTACTCCACTCAGCATTTCCAGTTGGTAAATTGCAGCTTTGAACTTTATGTCAGTGAAAAAACGGACTCTATTTTCAACTGGAACCTCCTTCAGTTTGTAATTAAGCTATTTTTTCTACTTGGTAAATGTTCTTACCCTTCTGATGCCTTTACCATTCCCTGTATGCTTATGAATGTACGTTGCGAAGGTAACCCCCTTCCTGAGTTTGAGTATGTAGTAATAAATCCTACTTCTATTTTTAACTTTAACACCAGTGTTGTTGCAGTCCTTTAAAATTCAGGGTTCGCAAGCTGAGGGAGTGGAGAAATACGGAATCAGGATTTTCCTTGTTTTAAAAAAGGGGGAAAATTAACTACAATCTGCTTACAGACAGGTTGTTGGACAGAAAGAGACATTTGTTCTCAAAATCCTCTTTGTAACACCTGGAACTCGCTGCCCACGAGGGTGATGGAAGTGAAGACAATCAATGATTTCAAAAGGAAATTGGATGGACACTTGAAGGAAATGACAAGGTGCATCAGCTGCTCCTGCCTGGAAAGATCCAGATCCATAGAAGTTCAATGAAACTGTGACCTTAACAGCCTCACCCTGGTGTGAGGCTCCAGGTCGTGTGACAGGAGGTGACACAGTTCTGTGACCACCTCCTTACTGAATCAGTGTCACCTCACACACTGCTTCTGGGTTAGGTGTAGGTAGGAAAAGTGCTCTGGAAAACCCGGGGAGCATAGTGCAGAGGCCCCTCCTCCTCCCTCTTTACAGAGCTTCCCCTCTCTGCAACCTCTGCTCCATTTGTTGGTCATGTTACAGACCAAGAGACACTGCAACTACAGTCCCCATACCTCGTCCAGAGTTGGGTCACCAAATCCTCGGTCCTTCCTGAATGTCTGCAGCAGCTCAAAACACAACCTCAAGAAAACCATCCACAGTACCTCCACTAACTTTACAATAGCAGAAATAAGTCAAAAGCCCCTCACCTGTATGTTGGATGTCTGGTCCTTTTAAATAACACTAGAGGGGGTTCCTCGTGTTGCTGAATGTATGTTCAGCTGAGAGTGACGAACACAGGCAGTCAGTGGACATGCAAAGACCAAGTTTCAAAGTCGTACATCAAAGCTACTGAAATGGCTGATTGACATCATATTCAGGCCCCGCCTCACACGACAGACACACACACACACATTACACCAACACCAGCACCCCGGCCAGCCCGGGTGTCCTGTACAATGTGCTGGATGTGACCGGCAGTCACACCATTTTATGGATCCAAACTTCCACAGCATGAGTGGAGCAGGAGAGATGAAATGTGTGGTCAGGGAGAGAGACGGGGGTGGGGGGGGGGGACTCTCTTTAAAAAGGGAATTAGAAATGGACTTTAAGATCAACAAGTTTCAGGGATATTGGAAATTGACAGGGGATTGGGATAATCAGAGGGGTGAGGCCATGGAGGGATTTGATCACATGATGGGAATATTAAAATTGAGATGTTTCTACACATAGGAACTTGGGACTGAGGAGCAGGAGGAGGCCATTCGGCCCTTTGAGCCTGCTCCACCATTCGATATGATCACGGCTGAACATTTATTTTTAGCTTTATCCCCTAGTTCCAGTCTTCCCAACAAGAGGAAACATCCTCTCGGTATCCACTCTATCAAGGTTACTCAGGATCAGCTATGTTTCAATAAGACATCTCTCATTCTTCTAAACTCCACCCTCTTCAACCTTTCTTAATAAAATAAGCCCTTCATTCTCGAAACGAATCAACTGAACCTTCATTCAACTGCTTCGTATGAAATTATATAGTTTTATCAAAGAAGGAGACCAAAAGTATACACAATATTCCTGATGTGGTCTCAACAAAGCCCTGCACATCTGCAGTAAAACTTCTCCACTTTTATACTCGATTCCCTTTGCAATAAACACTAACATTCCATTTGCCTTCCTAGTCACTTGCTGTCCCTGTATATTGACTCTTTCTGATTCATGTACCAGGACACCCAGATCCCGCTGTACCACAGAGTTGTGCAATCTCTCTACATTTAAATAGCATCCTGCTTTTCTATTCTTCCTGCCAAAGTGGACAAGTCCACATCTTACCACATGATACTCCATCTGCCAAAGTTTTGCCATCTTAATGAACCTATTTATATCCCTTTGTAGACTGTTTACCTCCTCTTGACAACGTACAGTAAATGGGCTCACAGGCAGGACAATATTTTGGAGGTGGCCAATGTTAAGAACAGCAAAACAGTTAATTATCGTTTATAGGATTAATAGCTTGATAGAGAGACTTACCAGGGACACCAACAATAGCGAGTATGGGATAATAAATGTATTGAGTCATCCTCAGTGCATAATAGATCCGATCCACTAATGTCATCCAAGAATAATCCGCAGTAAGATAATCAAACCAATAGGATAAACTCCTGTCCATTGTTGTAACATTCCGATCTATTGTTCTCAGATTCTGATCCATTGTTGTAACATTCCGATCTATTGTTCTCAGATTCTGATCCATTGTTGTAACATTCCGATCTATTGTTCTCAGATTCTGATCCATTGTTGTAACATTCCGATCTATTGTTCTCAGATTCTGATCTATCCTTTCACTCTCGCTGGAGCCGGTGATCCCTGTTAGTGCCGGAGACGATGCTCTGGCTGACACTATAAGATAACACATTGAAAGGAATCTCTTATTAATAGAAAAAGGAAATGCTCCAGTGACACAATTAGAGTCCATGGAGACTGACATTAATTACAGTCACTGTTGGAGAAAATCCAGATTGTGCCCTATTGTTGAACAAATTCTCCGGACTCAGACGTTGAGAATCAAACCCTTTATTGCATGATATCATGGGGGATAACACCTTACCTAAATGCGGTTCAGTGCTACTCCCAAAGAGCTACAGATCGCCGTGGACTTATATAGTATAAAAAAGGCAGAGCTAACAGTTTCACAATTAGATAAGCACCCACAAGACTGCCTACGTAACGGTGCACTGTGCAGGGTCCGAGGTCAGCGAAACATCAGTTTCAACAATAACAAGCTAGTTCCTTAATTCAATGCCCACTCCAGACACCATATCTAGCCGTAATGTCTGATTGTGGTTAGCTGCTCTGTCTCCAATTTATGACCGTTGGTTGTGGTTAGATTAGCTACAAGCTGTGTCCTGCTTTTCTGCTTCTACAAAGTTATGTAATAATTAGCAAAGCTCAGAAAATTTCTCCAACAGTCACTGAACAAACAGGTTCAATGAAAGCCTTTCAATCCACCACTTTTGTACCGAAATAATGAAAATAGCAGATGGACTCGCCAGAATCTTCCAATCCGTGGCAGAGGACTGGAGAGTTGTAAATGTCACACCCCATTTTAAAAAAGTAGAGCTGGCATAAACCCTGTATTTACTGACCTGTCAGACGAGTATCCCTGGTGGGGAAATTACAACCATCAACCTGTCAGAGATAACCGCTGTTTTTAAACACAATGGTTTAGAAGAAGAAGAACAAAGAAAATTACAGCACAGGAGCAGGCCCTTCGGCCCCTCCAAGCCTGCGCCGATCCAGATCCTCTATCTAAACCTGTCGCCTATTTTCTAAGGTTCTGTATCTCTTTCCTTCCTGCCCATTCATGTATCTGTCTAGATACATCTTAAAAGACGTTATCGTGCCCGAGTCTACCACCTCCGCTGGCAATGTGTTCCAGGTACCCACCACCCCCTGCGTAAAGAACTTTCCACGCATATCCCCCCTAAACTTTTCCCCTCTCACTTTGAACTCGTGACCCCTAGTAATTGAATCCCCGACTCTGGGAAAAAGCTTCTTGCTATCCAACCTGTCTATACCTCTCATGATTTTGTACACCTCAATCAGGTCCCCCCTCAACCTCCGTCTTTCTAATGAAAATAATCCTAATCTGCTCAACCTCTCTTCACAGCTAGCGCGCTCCATACCAGGCAACATCCTGGTGAACCTCCTCTGCACCCTCTCCAAAGCATCCACATCCTTTTGGTAATGTGGCGACCAGAACTGCATGCAGCATTCCAAATGTGGCCGAACCAAATGTAACATGACCTGCCAACTCTTGTACTCAATAGCCTGTCCGATGAAGGAAAGCATGCCGTATGCCTTCTTGACCACTCTATTTACCTGCGTTGCCACCTTCAGGGAACAGTGGACCTGAACACCCAAATCTCTCTGTACATCAATTTTCCCCAGGACTTTTCCATTTACTGTATAGTTCACTCTTGAATTGGATCTTGCAAAATGCATCACCTCGCAGTTGCCCGGATTGAACTCCATCTGCCATTTCTCTGCCCAACTCTCCAATCTATCTCTCTTCTGCTGTATTCTCTGACAGTCCCCTTCACTATCTGCTCCTCCACCAATCTTAGTGTCGTCTGCAAACTTGCTAATCAGACCACCTATACTTTCCTCCAAATCATTTATGTATATCACAAACAGTGGTCCCAGCACGGATCCCTGTGGAAAACCACTGGTCACACGTCTCCATTTTGCGAAACTCCCCTCCACTGCTACTCTCTGTCTCCTGTTGCCCAGCCAGTTCTTTATCCATCTAGCTAGTACACCCTGGGCACCATGCGCCTTCACTTTCTCCATCAGCCTACCATGGGGAACCTTATCAAACGCCTTACTGAAGTCCATGTATATGACATCTACAGCCCTTCCCTCATCAATCAACTTTGTCACTTCCTCAAAGAATTCTATTAAGTTGGTAAGACATGACCTTCCCTGCACAAAACCATGTTGCCTATCACTGATAAGCCCATTTTCTTCCAAATGGGAATAGATCCTATCCCTCAGTATCTTCCCCAGCAGCTTCCCTACCACTGACGTCAGGCTCACCGGTCTATAATTACCTGGATTATCCCTGCTACCTTTCTTAAACAAGGGGACAACATTAGCAATTCTCCAGTCCTCCGGGACCTCACCCGTGTTTAAGGATGCTGCAAAGATATCTGTTAAGGCCCCAACTATTTCCTCTCTTGCTTCCCTCAGAAACCTGGGATAGATCCCATCCGGACCTGGGGACTTGTCCACTTTAATGCCTTTTGGAATACCCAACACTTCCTCTGTCCTTATGCCGACTTGACCTAGAGTAATCAAACACCTGTTCCTAACCTCAACATCCGTCACGTCCCTCTCGTCGGTGAATACCGATGCAAAGTACTCGTTTAGAATCTCACCCATTTTCTCTGACTCCACGCATAACTTTCCTCCTTTGTCCTTGAGTGGGCCAATCCTTTCTCTCGTTACCCTCTTGCTCCTTATTTATGAATAAAAGGCTTTGGGATTTTCCTTAACCCTGTTTGCTAAAGATATTTCATGACCCCTTTTAGCCCTCTTAATTCCTCGTTTCAGATTGGACCTACATTCCCGATATTCTTCCAAATCTTCGTCTTTCTTCAGCCGCCTAGACCTTAAAATGCTTCCTTTTTCCTCTTCGCTAGTTTCACAATTTCACCTATCATCCATGGTTCCCTAATCTTGCCATTTCTATCCTTCATTTTCACAGGAACATGTCTCTCCTGAACGCTAATCAACCTCTCTTTAAAAGCCTCCCACATATCAAATGTGGATTTACCTTCAAACAGCTGCTCCCAATCTACATTCCCCAGCTCCTGCCGAATTTTGGTATAGTTGGCCTTCCTCCAATTTAGCACTCTTCCTTTAGGACCACTCTTGTCTTTGTCCATGAGTATTCTAAAACTTACGGAATTGTCATCACTATTCCCAAAGTAGTCCCCTACTGAAACCTCAACCACCTGGCCGGGCTCATTCCCCAACACCAGGTCCAGTATGGCCCCTTCCCGAGTTGGACTATTTACATACTGCTCTAGAAAACCCTCCTGGATGCTCCTTACAAATTCTGCTCCATCTAGACCTCTAACACTAAGTGAATCCCAGTCAATGTTGGGAAAATTAAAATCTCCTATCACCACCACCCTGTTGCTCCTACATCTTTCCATGATCTGTTTACATATTTGTACCTCTATCTCACGCTTGCTGTTGGGAGGCCTGTAGTAAAGCCCCAACATTGTTACCGCACTCTTCCTATTTCTGAGTTCTGCCCATATTGCCTCACTGCTCGAGTCCTCCATAGTGCCCTCCTTCAGCACAGCTGTGATATCCTCTTTGACCAGTAATGCAAATCCTCCACCCCTTTTACCTCCCTCTCTATCCCGCCTGAAGCATCGATATCCTGGGATATTTAGTTGCCAATCGTGCCCTTCCCTCAACCAAGTCTCAGTAATAGCAATAACATCATACTCCCAGGTACTAATCCAAGCCCTAAGTTCATCTGCCTTACCTACTACACTTCTTGCATTAAAACAAATGCACCTCAGACCACCACTCCCTTTGCGTTCATCATCTGCTCCCTGCCTACTCTTTCCCTTAGTCACGCTGACTTCATTATCTAGTTCCTTACAGGCTTTAGTTACTACCTCCTTACTGTCCACTGACCTCCTCATTTGGTTTCCATCCCACTGCCACATTAGTTTAAACCCTCCCCAACAGCGTTAGCAAAAGCAACCCCAAGGACATTGGTTCCAGTATGGCCCAGGTGTAGACCATCCAATTTGTAATAGTCCCACCTCCCCCAGAACCGGTCCCAATGTCCCAAAAATCTGAACCCCTCCCTCCTGCACCATCTCTCATTTATAAATGTCAGCTGCCATGAACAGGTTAAAGGCAAATTGTACCTAACAAACCTGAAGGATGTATTTGATATAGTATTAGAGGGGACTGATGAGGGTGGCACAGCTGGTGTTATGTATATAAACTTTCAAAAGGTGTTTGACCAAGTGTCATTTAATATACTTCTTAGGAAAACTGAAACCAATGGATCAAAGTGGCAGTGGTTGTTTGAATATCCAATTGGCTAAGGCACAGAACATATATTGTTTTTCAGGCTGGGGGAAGTATACAGTGCTGTTCCAAAGCCATCAAAACAATAACAGCATATATTTACGTACAAACATATGAATTAGGAGTCGGAGTTGGCCACTCGGCCCTTCGAGCCTGCTGCACCATTCAATAAGATGCTGGCTGAACTGATTACTCCACATTTCCACCTACCCCTATAACCTTTTACCCCCTTGCTTATCAGGAATCTATCCAACTCTGCATTAAAAATATTCAAAGACTCTGCCTTTTGAGGAAGATAATTTCAAAGACTCGACACTCTGAGAGGAAACAATTTCTCCTCATCTCTGTCTTAAATGGGCGACTCCTTATTTTTAAACAGTGACACCTTCCCCTCTCTATTGCGGAATGATCTGTACATGGCAAACAACTGTTTGAACCCCTAATACTCCAACCTCAATTCATTTCACGCTCAGCATGACGTGGAGCTCTTTTCTGTCACCATCGCCTCTTGCTCAATTGTTCGGACAGGGATCCTTTCCCTGACCAGTGGACCTACTCAGGCACCTCCGGTATTCTCCCTCCACCTGCACCCCTCCCTCTGGCCTCTTACCCAGTCTTGATCTTTTCATTGAGAACTGTCGGCGAGACATATGCCATTCAATTTCTCTGCTCCCCTTACTGTCTAATCCCGACATTGTGATTAAACCTGCAGACAAGGGTGGTGCTGCTGTTGTCTGGCGTACTGACCTCTGCCTCGCAAAGGCTCAGTGGCAACTCTCAGACACTTCTTCCTACTTTCCCCTGGACCATGACCCCACCACAAAACATCAAGCCGCTGTCTGCAGGACACTTTCATTGACCTCATCTCCTCCAGGCATCTTCCCTCTACAGCTTCCAACCTTAGTCACAGAACCCCGGACAGCCCACTTCTACCTCATTCAGAAAATTCACAAAGAGGACTACCCTGGTCAAGCCATTGTTTCAGATTGTTCCTGTCGCACTGAACTTATTTCTTCCTATCTTGACTCGATTTTTTCTCCCCTTGTCCAGTCTCTTCCCTCCTACATATGTGACTCTTTGGACGCCCTTCGTCATTTTGACAATTTCCATCTTGTTGGCACTAACCACCTCCTCTTCACTATGGACGTCCACTCTCTCTACACCTCCATCCCACGCCAGGATGGATTGAGGGCTCTCTGCTTCTTCCTTGAACAGAGGCCGAGCCAGTCCCCATCCACCACCACCCTCCTTCGCCTGGCTGAACCTGTTCTCACATTGAACAACTTCTCCTTGAACTCCACTCAGTTCATTGAGTCACAGAGTTATAAAACACAGAAATAGGTCCTTCGGCCCATTGTGTCAATGCTGGCCATCAAGCACCTAACTATTCTAATCCCATTTTCCAACATTTGGCCGTAGCTTTGGATGCTGTGGCGTTTCAAGTGCTCGTCTAAATACTTCTTGTGAGCGTTCCTGCCTCTGCCACCCCTTCAGGCAGTGGGTTCCAGATTTCAACTGGCAACATTTTTCCTCAAATCTCCTCTAAAACTCCTGTCTTTACCTTAAATCTCTGTCCCCTGGTCATTGACACCTCCGCTAAGGGGAAAAAAGTTTCTTCCCATCTACCCTATAATTTTGTATACCTCAATCAGGTCCCCCCTCAGCCTTCTCTGCTCTAAGGAAAACAACCCTAGCCTGCCCAGTCTCTCTTCACAGCTTAACTTCAAGTAAATGGTATTGCTATGGGTACCCGCATGGGTCTTAACTATGCCCTTGTTATCGCATATGTTGGACATTCCTTGTTCCAGTCCGACTCAGGTACCCTCCCTGAGCTCTTTTTTCTGGTGCATTGATAACTATATGGGTGCTGTTTCCTGCTCCCATCTCGAACTGGAAAACTTTATCAACATTGCTTCCAATTTTCACCCTTCACTCACCTTCTTGTTGTCCATCTCCAACACTTCCCTTCCTCGACTCTTCAGTCTCCATCTCTTGGGATAGGCTGCCCAATCATATCCATTATAAGCCCACCGACTCTCACAGCTACCTCGACTACATTTCTTCACACCCTGCCTACTGTAAGGACTCCATTCCATTCTCCCAAATTCTCCATCTCCATCGCATCTGCTCTGATGATGCAACCTTCCAGAACAGCATTTCGGTTATGTCTTCCTTTTTCCTCCACTGAGGATCCCCCCTACTGTGGTTGACAGGGCCCTCAGCTGGGTCCGGCTCATTTCCCGCACTTCTACCCTCATCACTTCCCCTCCCTCCCAGACCTGTGAAAGGGTTCATCTTGTCTTCACTTTCCACCCCATCAGCCTCCACATCCAAATTATCACTTTCCACCATTTCTGCCACCTCCAGTGTGATGCCACTGCCAAGCACTCCTTCCCCCCACCCTCCCAAGTCATCATTCCGAAGGGATTGTTCCCTCCGTGACACCCTGGACCACTCCTCCCTCACCCCCAACACCTTGTTCCCTTCCCACGGCACCTTCCCATGCAATCACAGAAGGTGTCATACCTGCCCTTTTCCCTCCTCTAGCCTCACTATCCAAGACCTCAAACACTCCTTTCAGGTGAATCAGCATATTAACTTGTACTTCTTTCAATTTAGTATACTGTATTCGCTGCTCACAATGCGGTCTCCTTTCCATTAAAAATCGCCAATAAATGCTGTCCTCGTCAGCGATGCGCACATCTCATGATCAAATAATAATAAAGATAATTGTGGAGACCAAATACAGATTGGATGACGCTTTGTGGAACCTGTCCACTCAGTCCACAAGCATGTCACTGAACTTCTGGTCACTTGCCATTTTAATTCACTGCCCAGCTCCCACACTGACATTTCTGCTCTCCACATTCTGCAGTGTTCCAGTGAAGTTCAAGACAAGCTTGAGGAACAGAACCTCATCTTCCAATTGCACACTTTAGAGCCTCTGGATCAGCACTGAGTTCAACAATTTCAAACCGGCACCTGGTCTTAAACTTGTTTTTCATACTTTTGCTTTCGGACAGAGCTGTTCATTATTCAGCCATTAACACCCTCCCTGGACAAATGCTTTGTCCCTTAAAACAAATGTTACCACTCCCTTTGCCTTGTTCTTTGTCATTTAGTCTCCCCATCCTCGGCCTATCACAGATCTTCCCTTTTGTTGCTCTTCCCCACCTTTCACTTTTTCAACACCGATTACATTTCTAATCATTGCCGGTTCTGATGAAATGCTATCAACATGAAACGTTAACTTTGCTTCTCTTTCCACAGATGCTGCCAGACAAGCTGAGTATTTACAGCATTTTCTGTTATTTTAGCTATGAATGGAACGTAGCTAAGCAGAAGTCAATGGGAGAAATCAACTGCTTGGGAGTCATTCCTAACCTAGCATAAAGGAAGATGGTTGTGGTTGTTGGAGGTCAATCATCTCAGTTCCAGGACATCACTGCAGGAGTTCCTCAGGGTAGTGTCCTCGGCCCAAACATCTTCAGCTGCTTCATCAATGACCTTCTTCAATCATAAGGTCAGAAGTGGGAAAGTTCACTGATGACTGTACAATGATGATCACTCTTCACAACTGCTCAGATACTGAAGACAGACATATGCAGCAAGACCTGGACAACATTCAGGCTTGTGCTGATAGGTGGAAAGTAACATTCATGACACACAAGTGCCAGGACACAATCATTTCCAATAAGAGAGAATCTAACCATCTCCCCTTGACATTAAACGGCATTACCATCGCTGAATCTCCCACAATCAGCATCCTAGGGGTTACCATTGAACGGAAGCTGAATTGCAGCGACAAGAGCAGGTCAAAGGCTCGGAATGCTGCGGAGAGTAACTCACCTCCTGACTCCCCAAAGCCTCTCCACCATTTGCAAGGCACAAGTCAGGAGTGTTATGAAATACTGTCCACTTGCCTGGATGAGTGCAGCACCCAAAACACTCCAGGAGGTCAACACCATCCAGGACAAAACAGCCCGCTTGATTGTTGTGATTGGGGTGCCATGCACTCCCTCACCACCAGCACAGGGGCAGCAGTGTGTACCATCTACAAGATGCACTGTAGCAACGCACCAAGGCTTCTTAGACAGCACCTTCCAAACCCACGACCTCTACAACTTAGAAGGACAATGGCAGCGATGCATGGGAACACCACCACCTGCAAGTTCCCCTCCAAGTCACTTACCATCCTGAAATGAAACTCTATCGCTGTTCCTTTATGTCACTGGGTCAAAATCCTGGAACTCCCTTCCTAAATAGTACTGTGGGTGTACCGGCACCGATGGACTGCAGCGGATCAAGGAGGCAGCTTAATACCACCTCTTCAAAGGCAATTAGTGATGGGCAATGAATGTTGGTTTAGCCAGCGATGCCCACATCCCATGAAATAATAAAAAGGTAACAGCATTTCCTTCCAGATGGACGACAATGGAGAGGTGTGGGAGGAAGATGCTGTTACGAACATTGTCACAGACTGCAGTAAGTTTGTGAAGGATAAGGAGGGATAGTTTGTCTTTGTAACAGTCACACAGCATGTCATTTTTAACAAGCTCATCTATATGTCCTGCCATTGAACTATTCACATGCATCCACTCTGTTGCTGCACCCCCATTAAAATTACACCCTTTATTTTCCATTGCCTCTCCTCTCCGTCCAATGTAAATGTATCAATTTGCGCTTCTGTTAAAGTTTATCTGCCACGTGTCCGTCCATTCCACCAACCTGTCTACATCCACTTGATGTCTGTTACTATCATCCTCATTGTGCAGTACACTTCCAAGTTTTGTGCCAAGTGTAAAGTTTGAAATTGTTCCATTTACACTCAAGTCCAAGTGTTTAATATATATCATGAAAAGTAGCAGACCCAGTAACGACCCCTGGGGAAACTTCCTCCAGTCTAAAAACAACCTTTCACCCCCTCTCTCTGCTTCCTGTCATGCAGGCAACTTTGTCCCTTTTATTCCATGGGCTTTATCTTTATTGACAAGCCTGTTAAATGACACTTCATCGAATTCTGTTTGGAAGTAATGGGGAACAAAGAAATGGCAGACCAATTAAATACATATTTTGGTTCTGTCTTCACAAAGGAGGACACAAATTACCTCCCAGTAATTTTGGGGAACATAGGGTCTAGTGAGAAGGAGGGACTGTATGAAATCATTATTAGTAGGGAAATGGTGTTGGGTAAATTGATGAGATTGAAGGCTGAGAAATCCCCAGAGACTGATAATCTTCATCCCAAAGTACTTAAGGAAGTGACTCTCGAAATAGTACATGAATTGCTGGGCAGTCTTCAAATTTCTATAGACTCTGGAAGAATTCCAATGGATTGCAGTTTAGCTAATGTAACACCACTTTTTAAAAACGGAGGTAGAGACACAACAGGGAATTATTGACCAATTAGCCTGACATAAGTAGTGGGGAAAATGCGAGAGTACATTATAAAAGATGTAATAACAGAGCACACGCAAAACAATGACAGGATCGGACACAGTCAACATGGATTTACGAAAGGGAAATCATGCTTGGCAAATCTAAAGGAATTTTTTGAGGATGTAATTTCATAGAATAGATATGAGAGAACGAGTGGATGTGATGTATTTGGACTTTCAGAAGGATTTTGACAAGATCCCACGCAAGAAATAAGCGTGTAAAATTAAAGCACATGGGATTCAATGAAGAGTGTAGGAGGGGATGCCAGGAGTAGCACCAGGCATACCTCAAAACCAGGTGTCAACGTGGTGAAGCCACAACACAAGAGTATCTGCGTGCCAAACTGCATTAGCAGCATGTGATAGACAGAGCTCAGCGATCCCATAACCAACGGATCAGATCTAAACTCTGCAGTCTTGCCGCATCCAGCCGTGAATGGTGGTGGACAATTAAACAACTAACTGGAGGAGGCAGCTCCACAAATATCCCCATTCTCAATGATGGGGAGCCCAGCACATCAGTGCAAAAAAAAAGGCTGAAGCATTTGCAACAATCTTCAGCCAGAAGTGCCGAGTTGATGATCCATCTCGGCCTCCTCCTGAAATCCCCAGCATCACAGATGCCAGACTTCAGCCAATTCGATTCACTCCACGTGATATCAAGAAATGATTGAAGGCACTGGATACTGCAAAAGCTATGGGCCCTGATAATATTCCCGCAATAGTACTGAAGACCTGTGCTTCAGAACTTGCAGTGCCCCGAGCCAAGCTGTTCCCGTGCAGTCACGACATTGGCATGTACCCTGCAATGTGGAAAATTACCCAGGTAAGTCCTGTACACAAAAAGCAGGACAAGTCCAACCCGGCCAACTACCGTCCCATTAGCCTACTCTCAATTATCGGTAAAGTGATGGAAGGTGTCATCAACAGTGCCATTAAGCGGCACTTGCTTCGCAATAACCTGTTCAGTGATGCTCAGTTTGGGTTCCGCCAGGGTCATTCAGTTCCTGACCTCATTACAGCCTTGGTTCAATCATGGACAAAAGAGCTGAACTCAAGTGGTGAGGATAGAGTGACAGCCGTTGATATCAAGGCAGCATTTGACCGAGTATGGCGTCAAGGAGACCTCGCAAAACTGAAGTCAATGGGAATCAGGGGGAAAACCATCTGCTGGCTGGAGTCATACCTAACACAAATGAAAATGGTTGTGGTTGTTGGAGGTCAATCATCCGAGCTCCAGGACATCACTGCAGGAGTTCCTCAGGGTAGTGTCCTAGGCCCAACCATCTTCAGCTGCTACATCAATGACCTTCCTTCAAGCATGAGGTCAGAAGTGGGTATGTTTGCTAATGATTGCACAATGTTCAGCACCATTCGTGAGTCCACAGATACTGAAGCAGTCCGTGTAGAAATGCAGCAAGACCAGGACAATATCCAGGCTTGGGCTGGTAAGTGGCAAGTAACATTGTGCCACACAAGTGCCAGGCAATGACCATTTCCATCAAGAGAGAATCTAACCATCTCCCCTTGACATTCAACGGCATTGCCATCGCTGAATCCCCCACTATCAACATCCTAGGGGCTACCATTGACCAGAAAATGAATTGGAGTAGCCATATAAATAACGTGGCTACAAGAGCAGGTCAGAGGCTAGGAATCCTGAGGCGAGGAACTCACCTCCTGACTCCACAAAGCCTGTCCACAATTTACAAGGCGCATGTCAGGAGTGTGATGGAATATTCTGCACTTGCCTTGATGTATGTAGCTCCAACAACACTCAAGAAGCTCGACACCATCCAGGAAAAAGCAGCGTACTTGATTGGCACCCCATCTACACACATTCACTCCCTCCACCACCGACGCACAGTGGCAGCAGTGTGTACTATCCACAAGATGCACCACAACAACTCACCAAGGCTCCTTCGACAGCAACTTCCAACCCACGACCTCTACCAACTAGAAGGACAAGGGCAGCAAATACATGGGAACACCACCACCTGCAAGTTCCCCGCCAAGTCACACACCATCCTGACTTGGAACTACTTCGCCGTTCCTTCACTGTCGCTGGGTCATACTCCTGGAACTCCCTTCCTAACAGCACTGTGGGTGTACCTACCCCAAATGGACTACAGCAGTTCAAGAAGGCAGCTCCCCACCACCTTCTCAAGGGCAATTAGGGATGGGTAATAAATGCAGGACGAGCCAGCGACGTCCACATCCCATGAATGAATAAAATAAAATAGCCCTGAGCAAGAAGGGAGAGTTGTAAACACAGGTGCTCCTCCTTCAGCCAGAGCAGACGGTGCTGAGAACAGGAGTGTCGCCAAAGCCTGTGTGTTTCCATTGTAATAAGGCCCATCACCTCCGAGCTGACTGCTGGACGTTACAGTGAAAAGCTGGAGGATTAATCAGGATACACCAGACCAGTGCAGGAAAAGGGGCCCTGATGGGAAACACAGAATACCAGGCTGTGACTTTAACTGTTGCAATAAGATCCAGTATGTCCACCACTCAGAGTGCTGGAAAATTAAACAAAATCCCTGAGAGATACAAGGATTTTGTATCCTACGGAAAAGTGACCCCATACCCCTCGAATAAGGCAAGTAAGCCCAAAGCCATACTTGGGAGACAAGGGCCACCCATTCCCTCCTACTGGGAAAATGCATGAACTTTCCCCTAGAGAGGGCATCGAACGCTCAGGTATTAGTAAACAGTATCAGTGAAGGTAAATGCCCAGGGCTCTATATTGGGTACACATGGAGTGCAGCTGTGTTTCAGGACTGGTAACCCTGGGGATTGTCCCTAGTTTACCTATGGACAGGGTCGACCTGTGCCTGGGTAATGATCTGGTAAGGGTGAAGGTGGTAGCTTACCCAGTGGTTTTAGAGAGAATGAAATAGATCAGGCAGACAGAGCAGTTACAGGAGAAGGCCACTGACATTTTTCCTGCCTTTGTGTTGTGATGGTCCATGGTCAAACAAGCTCCGTCAGAGGAGGATGAACTGACACTGCAGACTGATGACCCTCCTATCTAGTTATCTGAAACCTTCTTTGGGAAGTTAGAGGTCAAAAAAATGTGTTAAATAGATCTTCCTTGGTCGAGGCTCAGCAAGCTGACGCAATGTTAAAAAAGTTAGCAAAGACTGTCTAAAGTTAAACAGAAGCAGAGGGAGTTCCAGAGTGTGACTATTTAAAGAATGAGGTGCTGATGAGGAAGTGGAGACCTCCTTAGAGACCTGTGAATGAAGAGAGGACAGTGGTTCACCAGTGGTTCTGCCCAGGTACCATAAGGAAATACTGCGAATAACCCAGGAATTCCAATGGCTGGACATGTCGGCATCAGAAAAACCCAAGCCTGCATAAGACAGCAGTTTGACTGGCCACAGCTCTACAAAGATGTGGTGGAGTTCTGTAAAACTGTTCACATGTGCCAGGTTGTGGGGAAGCCCCAACTTGCAATAAAAAGTGCTCCCCTAATTCCCAAACCAGCTTTTGGGGAACGCTTCAACAGAATGCTGGTGGATTGTGTGGGACTCCTGCCGAAAACAAAAGGAGTCAAGCAGTATCTTCTCACCATTATGGATGTGGAGAGGATATTCCACGGAAGAACTATCTCTGCCAAGGTAGTGGTGGAGGGGCTAAACCAATGCTTTACCCACATGAGCTGCCTGCTGAGATCCAGTTGGATCAGGGCACAAATTTCATTGTATTAGGGATGAAAACAATATAACAATTAAACACAATATTCTACCCTAGGCATTAAAGATGAAGTCGAACTTAACTATTATCCAGAATGTGTAAATTTAGTTTTCAGGATGATAGCTCGTAACAATGAACCAAAATATTGCCCCTGTGGATTAGGGATGACACGTAACTTAAAATTAAGTGGGATATTTTAGACACTGTTTTAGTTATCATGTCCAATTTAACAATTAAATAGAATATTATACATTGTGTATTAGTGATGATATCTAATTTAACAATTAACTGGAATATTATCACCTCTGTATTAGTGATGACATCTAATTTAACAATTAACTGGAATATTATCACCTGTGTATTAGTGATGATATCTAATTTAACAATTAACTGGAATATTATCACCTGTGTATTAGTGATGATATCTAATTTAACAATTAACTGGAATATTATCACCTGTGTACTAGTGATGATATCTAATTTAACAATCAACTGGAATATTATCACCTGTGTATTAGTGATGATATCTAATTTAACAATTAACTGGAATATTATCACCTGTGTATTAGTGATGACATCTAATTTAACAATTAACTGGAATATTATCACCTGTGTATTAGTGATGACATCTAATTTAACAATTAACTGGAATATTATCACCTGTGTATTAGTGATGATATCTAATTTAACAATTAACTGGAATATTATCCCCTGTGTATTAGTGATGATATCTAATTTAACAATTAACTGGAATATTATCACCTGTGTATTAGTGATGACATCTAATTTAACAATTAACTGGAATATTATCACCTGTGTATTAGTGATGACATCTAATTTAACAATTAACTGGAATATTATCACCTGTGTATTAGTGATGACATCTAATTTAACAATTAACTGGAATATTATCACCTGTGTATTAGTGATGATATCTAATTTAACAATTAACTGGAATATTATCACCTGTGTATTAGTGATGATAACTAATTTAACAATTAACTGGAATATTATCACCTGTGTATTAGTGATGATATCTAATTTAACAATTAACTGGAATATTATCACCTGTGTATTAGTGATGATATCTAATTTAACAATTAACTGGAATATTATCACCTGTGTATTAGTGATGACATCTATTTTAACAATTAACTGGAATATTATCACCTGTGTATTAGTGATGATATCTAATTTAACAATTAACTGGAATATTATCACCTGTGTATTAGTGATGATATCTAATTTAACAATTAACTGGAATATTATCACCTGTGTATTAGTGATGATATCTAATTTAACAATTAACTGGAAAATTATCACCTGTGTATTAGTGATGATATCTAATTTAACAATTAACTGGAATATTATCACCTGTGTATTAGTGATGATATCTAATTTAACAATTAACTGGAATATTATCACCTGTGTATTAGTGATGACATCTAATTTAACAATTAACTGGAATATTATCACCTGTGTATTAGTGATGATATCTAATTTAACAATTAACTGGAATATTATCACCTGTGTATTAGTGATGATATCTAATTTAACAATTAACTGGAATATTATCACCTGTGTATTAGTGATGATATCTAATTTAACAATTAACTGGAATATTATCACCTGTGTATTAGTGATGATATCTAATTTAACAATTAACTGGAATATTATCACCTGTGTATTAGTGATGATATCTAATTTAACAATTAACTGGAATATTATCACCTGTGTATTAGTGATGATATCTAATTTAACAATTAACTGGAATATTATCACCTGTGTATTAGTGATGATATCTAATTTAACAATTAACTGGAATATTATCACCTGTGTATTAGTGATGATATCTAATTTAACAATTAACTGGAATATTATCACCTGTGTATTAGTGATGATATCTAATTTAACAATTAACTGGAATATTATCACCTGTGTATTAGTGATGATATCTAATTTAACAATTAACTGGAATATTATCACCTGTGTATTAGTGATGATATCTAATTTAACAATTAACTGGAATATTATCACCTGTGTATTAGTGATGATATCTAATTTAACAATTAACTGGAATATTATCACCTGTGTATTAGTGATGATATCTAATTTAACAATTAACTGGAATATTATCACCTGTGTATTAGTGATGATATCTAATTTAACAATTAACTGGAATATTATCACCTGTGTATTAGTGATGATATCTAATTTAACAATTAACTGGAATATTATCACCTGTGTATTAGTGATGACATCTAATTTAACAATTAACTGGAATATTATCACCTGTGTATTAGTGATGATATCTAATTTAACAATTAACTGGAATATTATCACCTGTGTATTAGTGATGATATCTAATTTAACAATTAACTGGAATATTATCACCTGTGTATTAGTGATGATATCTAATTTAACAATTAACTGGAATATTATCACCTCTGTATTAGTGATGATATCTAATTTAACAATTAACTGGAATATTATCACCTGTGTATTAGTGATGATATCTAATTTAACAATTAACTGGAATATTATCACCTCTGTATTAGTGATGATATCTAATTTAACAATTAACTGGAATATTATCACCTGTGTATTAGTGATGATATCTAATTTAACAATTAACTGGAATATTATCACCTGTGTATTAGTGATGATATCTAATTTAACAATTAACTGGAATATTATCACCTCTGTATTAGTGATGATATCTAATTTAACAATTAACTGGAATATTATCACCTGTGTATTAGTGATGATATCTAATTTAACAATTAACTGGAATATTATCACCTGTGTATTAGTGATGATATCTAATTTAACAATTAACTGGAATATTATCACCTGTGCATTAGTGATGATATCTAATTTAACAATTAACTGGAATATTATCACCTCTGTATTAGTGATGATATCTAATTTAACAATTAACTGGAATATTATCACCTGTGTATTAGTGATGATATCTAATTTAACAATTAACTGGAATATTATCACCTGTGTATTAGTGATGATATCTAATTTAACAATTAACTGGAAAATTATCACCTGTGTATTAGTGATGATATCTAATTTAACAATTAACTGGAATATTATCACCTGTGTATTAGTGATGATATCTAATTTAACAATTAACTGGAATATTATCACCTGTGTATTAGTGATGACATCTAATTTAGCAATTAACTGGAATATTATCACCAGTGCATTAGTGATGATATATAATTTAACAATTAACTGGAATATTATCACCTGTGTATTAGTGATGATATCTAATTTAACAATTAACTGGAATATTATCACCTGTGTATTAGTGATGATATCTAATTTAACAATTAACTGGAATATTATCACCTGTGCATTAGTGATGATATCTAATTTAACAATTAACTGGAATATTATCACCTCTGTATTAGTGATGATATCTAATTTAACAATTAACTGGAATATTATCACCTGTGTATTAGTGATGATATCTAATTTAACAATTAACTGGAATATTATCACCTGTGTATTAGTGATGATATCTAATTTAACAATTAACTGGAAAATTATCACCTGTGTATTAGTGATGATATCTAATTTAACAATTAACTGGAATATTATCACCTGTGTATTAGTGATGATATCTAATTTAACAATTAACTGGAATATTATCACCTGTGTATTAGTGATGACATCTAATTTAGCAATTAACTGGAATATTATCACCTGTGCATTAGTGATGATATCTAATTTAACAATTAACTGGAATATTATCACCTGTGTATTAGTGATGATATCTAATTTAACAATTAACTGGAATATTATCACCTGTGTATTAGTGATGATATCTAATTTAACAATTAACTGGAATATTATCACCTGTGTATTAGTGATGATATCTAATTTAACAATTAACTGGAAAATTATCACCTGTGTATTAGTGATGATATCTAATTTAACAATTAACTGGAATATTATCACCTGTGTATTAGTGATGATATCTAATTTAACAATTAACTGGAAAATTATCACCTGTGTATTAGTGATGATATCTAATTTAACAATTAACTGGAATATTATCACCTGTGTATTAGTGATGACATCTAATTTAGCAATTAACTGGAATATTATCACCAGTGTATTAGTGATGACATCTAATTTAACAATTAACTGGAATATTATCACCTGTCTATTAGTGATGATATCTAATTTAACAATTAACTGGAATATTATCCCCTGTGTATTAGTGATGATATCTAATTTAACAATTAACTGGAATATTATCACCTGTGTATTAGTGATGATATCTAATTTAACAATTAACTGGAATATTATCACCTGTGCATTAGTGATGATATCTAATTTAACAATTTACTGGAATATTATCCCCTGTGTATTAGTGATGATATCTAATTTAACAATTAACTGGAATATTATCCCCTGTGTATTAGTGATGATATCTAATTTAACAATTAACTGGAATATTATCACCTGTGTATTAGTGATGACATCTAATTTAACAATTAACTGGAATATTATCACCTGTGTATTAGTGATGATATCTAATTTAACAATTAACTGGAATATTATCACCTGTGTATTAGTGATGACATCTAATTTAACAATTAACTGGAATATTATCACCTGTGTATTAGTGATGACATCTAATTTAACAATTAACTGGAATATTATCACCTGTGTATTAGTGATGATATCTAATTTAACAATTAACAGGAATATTATCACCTGTGTATTAGTGATGATATCTAATTTAACAATTAACTGGAATATTATCACCTGTGTATTAGTGATGATATCTAATTTAACAATTAACTGGAATATTATCCACTGTGTATTAGTGATGATATCTAATTTAACAATTAACTGGAATATTATCACCTGTGTATTAGTGATGATATCTAATTTAACAATTAACTGGAATATTATCACCTGTGTATTAGTGATGACATCTAATTTAACAATTAACTGGAATATTATCACCTGTGTATTAGTGATGATATCTAATTTAACAATTAACTGGAATATTATCACCTGTGTATTAGTGATGATATCTAATTTAACAATTAACTGGAATATTATCACATCTGTATTAGTGATGATATCTAATTTAACAATTAACTGGAATATTATCACCTGTGTATTAGTGATGATATCTAATTTAACAATTAACTGGAATATTATCACCTGTGTATTAGTGATGATATCTAATTTAACAATTAACTGGAATATTATCACCTCTGTATTAGTGATGATATCTAATTTAACAATTAACTGGAATATTATCACCTGTGTATTAGTGATGATATCTAATTTAACAATTAACTGGAATATTATCACCTGTGTATTAGTGATGATATCTAATTTAACAATTAACTGGAATATTATCACCTGTGTATTAGTGATGATATCTAATTTAACAATTAACTGGAATATTATCACCTGTGTATTAGTGATGATATCTAATTTAACAATTAACTGGAATATTATCACCTCTGTATTAGTGATGATATCTAATTTAACAATTAACTGGAATTTATCACCTGTGTATTAGTGATGATATCTAATTTAACAATTAACTGGAATATTATCACCTGTGTATTAGTGATGATATCTAATTTAACAATTAACTGGAAAATTATCACCTGTGTATTAGTGATGATATCTAATTCAACAATTAACTGGAATATTATCACCTGTGTATTAGTGATGATATCTAATTTAACAATTAACTGGAAAATTATCACCTGTGTATTAGTGATGATATCTAATTTAACAATTAACTGGAATATTATCACCTGTGTATTAGTGATGACATCTAATTTAACAATTAACTGGAATATTATCACCTGTGTATTAGTGATGACATCTAATTTAACAATTAACTGGAATATTATCACCAGTGTATTAGTGATGACATCTAATTTAACAATTAACTGGAATATTATCACCTGTGTATTAGTGATGATATCTAATTTAACAATTAACTGGAATATTATCCCCTGTGTATTAGTGATGATATCTAATTTAACAATTAACTGGAATATTATCACCTGTGTATTAGTGATGATATCTAATTTAACAATTAACTGGAATATTATCACCTGTGTATTAGAGATGATATCTAATTTAACAATTAACTGGAATATTATCCCCTGTGTATTAGTGATGATATCTAATTTCACAATTAACTGGAATATTATCCCCTGTGTATTAGTGTTGATATCTAATTTAACAATTAACTGGAATATTATCACCTGTGTATTAGTGATGATATCTAATTTAACAATTAACTGGAATATTATCACCTGTGTATTAGTGATGACATCTAATTTAACAATTAACTGGAATATTACCACCTGTGTATTAGTGATGACATCTAATTTAACAATTAACTGGAATATTATCACCTGTGTATTAGTGATGATATCTAATTTAACAATTAACTGGAATATTATCACCTGTGTATTAGTGATGATATCTAATTTAACAATTAACTGGAATATTATCACCTATGTATTAGTGATGATATCTAATTTAACAATTAACTGGAATATTATCCACTGTGTATTAGTGATGATATCTAATTTAACAATTAACTGGAATATTATCCCCTGTGTATTAGTGATGATATCTAATTTAACAATTAACTGGAATATTATCCCCTGTGTATTAGTGATGACATCTAATTTAACAATTAACTGGAATATTATCACCTGTGTATTAGTGATGACATCTAATTTAACAATTAACTGGAATATTATCACCTGTGTATCAGTGATGACATCTAATTTAACAATTAACTGGAATATTATCACCTGTGTATTAGTGATGATATCTAATTTAACAATTAACTGGAATATTATCACCTGTGTATTAGTGATGATATCCAATTTAACAATTAACTGGAATATTATCACCTGTGTATTAGTGATGATATCTAATTTAACAATTAACTGGAATATTATCCCCTGTGTATTAGTGATGATATCTAATTTAACAATTAACTGGAATATTATCCCCTGAGTATTAGTGATGATATCTAATTTAACAATTAACTGGAATATTATCACCTGTGTATTAGTGATGACATCTAATTTAACAATTAACTGGAATATTATCACCTGTGTATTAGTGATGATATCTAATTTAACAATTAACTGGAATATTATCACCTGTGTATTAGTGATGACATCTAATTTAACAATTAACTGGAATATTATCACCTGTGTATTAGTGATGATATCTAATTTAACAATTAACTGGAATATTATCACCTGTGTATTAGTGATGATATCTAATTTAACAATTAACTGGAATATTATCACCTGTGTATTAGTGATGATATCTAATTTAACAATTAACTGGAATATTATCCCCTGTGTATTAGTGATGATATCTAATTTAACAATTAACTGGAATATTATCCCCTGTGTATTAGTGATGATATCTAATTTAACAATTAACTGGAATATTATCACCTGTGTATTAGTGATGATATCTAATTTAACAATTAACTGGAATATTATCCCCTGTGTATTAGTGATGACATCTAATTTAACAATTAACTGGAATATTATCACCTGTGTATTAGTGATGACATCTAATTTAACAATTAACTGGAATATTATCACCTGTGTATTAGTGATGACATCTAATTTAACAATTAACTGGAATATTATCACCTGTGTATTAGTGATGATATCTAATTTTACAATTAACTGGTATATTATCACCTGTGTATTAGTGATGATATCTAATTTAACAATTAACTGGAATATTATCACCTGTGTATTAGTGATGATATCTAATTTAACAATTAACTGGAATAGTATCACCTGTGCATTAGTGATGATATCTAATTTAACAATTAACTGGAATATTAGCCCCTGTGTATTAGTGATGACATCTAATTTAACAATTAACTGGAATATTATCACCTGTGTATTAGTGATGATATCTAATTTAACAATTAACTGGAATATTATCACCTGTGTATTAGTGATGATATCTAATTTAACAATTAACTGGAATATTATCCCCTGTGTATTAGTGATGACATCTAATTTAACAATTAACTGGAATATTATCACCTGTGTATTAGTGATGATATCTAATTTAACAATTAACTGGAATATTATCACCTGTGTATTAGTGATGACATCTAATTTAACAATTAACTGGAATATTATCAACTGTGTATTAGTGATGATATCTAATTTAAAAATTAACTGGAATATTATCACCTGTGTATTAGTGATGACATCTAATCTAACAATTAACTGGAATATTATCACCTGTGTATTAGTGATGACATCTAATTTAACAATTAACTGGAATATTATCACCTGTGTATTAGTGATGACATCTAATTTAACAATTAACTGGAATATTATCACCTGTGTATTAGTGATGATATCTAATTTAACAATTAACTGGAATATTATCACCTGTGTATTAGTGATGATATCTAATTTAACAATTAACTGGAATATTGTCACCTGTGTATTAGTGATGATATCTAATTTAACAATTAACTGGAATAGTATCACCTGTGCATTAGTGATGATATCTAATTTAACAATTAACTGGAATATTATCCCCTGTGTATTAGTGATGACATCTAATTTAACAATTAACTGGAATATTATCACCTGTGTATTAGTGATGATATCTAATTTAACAATTAACTGGAATATTATCACCTGTGTATTAGTGATGATATCTAATTTAACAATTAACTGGAATATTATCCCCTGTGTATTAGTGATGACATCTAATTTAACAATTAACTGGAATATTATCACCTGTGTATTAGTGATGATATCTAATTTAACAATTAACTGGAATATTATCACCTGTGTATTAGTGATGACATCTAATTTAACAATTAACTGGAATATTATCAACTGTGTATTAGTGATGATATCTAATTTAAAAATTAACTGGAATATTATCACCTGTGTATTAGTGATGACCTCTAATCTAACAATTAACTGGAATATTATCACCTGTGTATTAGTGATGACATCTATTTTAACAATTAACTGGAATATTATCACCTGTGTATTAGTGATGATATTTAATTTAACAATTAACTGGAATATTATCACCTGTGTATTAGTGATGATATCTAATTTAACAATTAACTGGAATAGTATCACCTGTGTATTAGTGATGATACCTAATTTAACAATTAACTGGAATATTATCACCTGTGTATGAGTGATGATATCTAATTTAACAATTAACTGGAATATTATCCCCTGTGTATTAGTGATGACATCTAATTTAACAATTAACTGGAATATTATCACCTGTGTATTAGTGATGACATCTAATTTAACAATTAACTGGAATATTATCACCTGTGTATTAGTGATGATATCTAATTTAACAATTAACTGGAATATTATCACCTGTGTATTAGTGATGATATCTAATTTAACAATTAACTGGAATATTATCACCTGTGTATTAGTGATGATATCTAATTTAACAATTAACTGGAATATTATCACCTGTGTATTAGTGATGATATCTAATTTAACAATTAACTGGAATATTATCACCTGTGTATTAGTGATGACATCTAATTTAACAATTAACTGGAATATTATCACCTGTGTATTAGTGATGATATCTAATTTAACAATTAACTGGAATATTATCACCTGTGTATTAGTGATGATATCTAATTTAACAATTAACTGGAATATTATCACCTGTGTATTAGTGATGATATCTACTTTAACAATTAACTGGAATATTATCACCTGTGTATTAGTGATGATATCTAATTTAACAATTAACTGGAATATTATCACCTGTGTATTAGTGATGACATCTAATTTAACAATTAACTGGAATATTATCACCTGTGTATTAGTGATGATATCTAATTTAACAATTAACTGGAATATTATCACCTGTGTATTAGTGATGACATCTAATTTAACAATTAACTGGAATATTATCACCTGTGTATTAGTGATGACATCTAATTTAACAATTAACTGGAATATTATTCCCTGTGTATCAGTGATGACATCTAATTTAACAATTAACTGGAATATTATCCCCTGTGTATTAGTGATGACATCTAATTTAACAATTAACTGGAATATTATCACCTGTGTATTAGTGATGATATCTAATTTAACAATTAACTGGAATATTATCACCTGTGTATTAGTGATGATATCTAATTTAACAATTAACTGGAATATTATCACCTGTGTATTAGTGATGATATCTAATTTAACAATTAACTGGAATATTATCACCTGTGTATTAGTGATGATATCTAATTTAACAATTAACTGGAATATTATCACCTGTGTATTAGTGATGACATCTAATTTAACAATTAACTGGAATATTATCACCTGTGTATTAGTGATGATATCTAATTTAACAATTAACTGGAATATTATCACCTGTGTATTAGTGATGATATCTAATTTAACAATTAACTGGAATATTATCACCTGTGTATTAGTGATGATATCTACTTTAACAATTAACTGGAATATTATCACCTGTGTATTAGTGATGATATCTAATTTAACAATTAACTGGAATATTATCACCTGTGTATTAGTGATGACATCTAATTTAACAATTAACTGGAATATTATCACCTGTGTATTAGTGATGATATCTAATTTAACAATTAACTGGAATATTATCACCTGTGTATTAGTGATGACATCTAATTTAACAATTAACTGGAATATTATCACCTGTGTATTAGTGATGACATCTAATTTAACAATTAACTGGAATATTATTCCCTGTGTATCAGTGATGACATCTAATTTAACAATTAACTGGAATATTATCCCCTGTGTATTAGTGATGATATCTAATTTAACAATTAACTGGAATATTATCACCTGTGTATTAGTGATGATATCTAATTTTACAATTAACTGGAATATTATCCCCTGTGCATTAGTGATGACATCTAATTTAACAATTAACTGGAATATTATCACCTGTGTATTAGTGATGATATCTAATTTAACAATTAACTGGAATATTATCACCTGTGTATGAGTGATGATATCTAATTTAACAATTAACTGGAATATTATCACCTGTGTATTAGTGATGATATCTAATTTAACAATTAACTGGAATATTATCACCTGTGTATTAGTGATGATATCTAAATTAACAATTAACTGGAATATTATCACCTGTGTATTAGTGATGACATCTAATTTAACAATTAACTGGAATATTATCACCTGTGTATTAGTGATGATATCTAATTTAACAATTAACTGGAATGTCATCACCTGTGTATTAGTGATGACATCTAATTTAACAACTAACTGGAATATTATCAACTGTGTATTAGTGATGATATCTAATTTAACAATTAACTGGAATATTGTCACCTGTGTATTAGTGATGATATCTAATTTAACAATTAACTGGAATATTATCACCTGTGTATTAGTGATGATATCTAATTTAACAATTAACTGGAATATTATCACCTGTGTATTAGTGGTGATATCTAATTTATCAATTAACTGGAATATTATCACCTGTGTATTAGTGATGACATCTAATTTAACAATTAACTGGAATATTATCCCCTGTGTATTAGTGGTGATATCTAATTTAACAATTAACTGGAATATTATCACCTGTGTATTAGTGATGATATCTAATTTAACAATTAACTGGAATATTATCACCTGTGTATTAGTGATGATATCTAATTTAACAATTAACTGGAATATTATCACCTGTGTATTAGTGATGACATCTAATTTAACAATTAACTGGAATATTATCACCTGTGTATTAGTGATGATATCTAATTTAACAATTAACTGGAATATTATCACCTGTGCATTAGTGATGATATCTAATTTAACAATTAACTGGAATATTATCACCTGTGTATTAGTGATGATATCTAATTTAACAATTAACTGGAATATTATCACCTGTGTATTAGTGATGATATCTAATTTAACAATTAACTGGAATATTATCCCCTGTGTATTAGTGATGATATCTAATTTAACAATTAACTGGAATATTATCCCCTGTGTATTAGTGATGATATCTAATTTAACAATTAACTGGAATATTATCACCTGTGTATTAGTGATGATATCTGATTTAACAATTAACTGGAATATTATCACCTGTGTATTAGTGATGATATCTAATTTAACAATTAACTGGAATATTATCCCCTGTGTATTAGTGATGACAGCTGATTTAACAATTAACTGGAATATTATCACCTGTGTATTAGTGATGATATCTAATTTAACAATTAACTGGAATATTATCACCTGTGTATTAGTGATGACATCTAATTTAACAATTAACTGGAATATTATCACCTGTGTATTAGTGATGACATCTAATTTAACAATTAACTGGAATATTATCGCCTGTGTATTAGTGATGATATCTAATTTAACAATTAACTGGAATATTATCACCTGTGTATTAGTGATGATATCTAATTTAACAATTAACTGGAATATTATCGCCTGTGTATTAGTGATGACATCTAATTTAACAATTAACTGGAATATTATCACCTGTGTATTAGTGATGACATCTAATTTAACAATTAACTGGAATATTATCACCTGTGTATTAGTGATGATATCTAATTTAATAATTAACTGGAATATTATCACCTGTGTATTAGTGATGACATCTAATTTAACAATTAACTGGAATATTATCACCTGTGTATTAGTGATGACATCTAATTTAGCAACTAACTGGAATATTATCCCCTGTGTATTAGTGATGACATGTAATTTAACAATTATCTGGAATATTATCAACTGTGTATTAGTGATGACATCTAATTTAACAATTAACTGGAATATTATCACCTGTGTATTAGTGATGACATCTAATTTAGCAATTAACTGGAATATTATCACCTGTGTATTAGTGATGATATCTAATTTAACAATTAACTGGAATATTATCACCTGTGTATTAGTGATGATATCTAATTTAACAATTAACTGGAATATTATCGCCTGTGTATTAGTGATGACATCTAATTTAACAATTAACTGGAATATTATCGCCTGTGTATTAGTGATGACATCTAATTTAACAATTAACTGGAATATTATCACCTGTGTATTAGTGATGACATCTAAATTAACAATTAACTGGAATATTATCACCTGTGTATTAGTGATGATATCTAATTTAACAATTAACTGGAATATTATCACCTGTGTATTAGTGATGACATCTAATTTCACAATTAACTGGAATATTATCACCTGTGTATTAGTGATGACATCTAATTTAACAATTAACTGGAATATTATCCCCTGTGTGTTAGTGATGACATGTAATTTAACAATTAACTGGAATATTATCGCCTGAGTATTAGTGATGACATCTAATTTAACAATTAACTGGAATATTATCACCTGTGTATTAGTGATGACATCTAATTTAACAATTAACTGGAATATTATCACCTGTGTATTAGTGATGACATCTAATTTAACAATTAACTGGAATATTATCGCCTGTGTATTAGTGATGACATCGAATTTAACAATTAACTAGCATATTATCACCTGTGTATTAGTGATGACATCTAATTTAACAATTAACTGGAATATTATCACCTGTGTATTAGTGATGATATCTAATTTAACAATTAACTGGAATATTATCACCTGTGTATTAGTGATGACATCTAATTTCACAATTAAGTGGAATATTATCACCTGTGTATTAGTGATGACATCTAATTTAACAATTAACTGGAATATTATCCCCTGTGTGTTAGTGATGATATCTAATTTAACAATTAACTGGAATATTATCGCCTGAGTATTAGTGATGACATCTAATTTAACAATTAACTGGAATATTATCACCTGTGTATTAGTGATGACATCTAATTTAACAATTAACTGGAATATTATCACCTGTGTATTAGTGATGACATCTAATTTAACAATTAACTGAATATTATCGCCTGTGTATTAGTGATGACATCTAATTTAACAATTAACTGGAATATTATCGCCTGAGTATTAGTGATGACATCTAATTTAACAATTAACTGGAATATTATCACCTGTGTATTAGTGATGACATCTAATTTAACAATTAACTGGAATATTATCACCTGTGTATTAGTGATGACATCTAATTTAACAATTAACTGGAATATTATCGCCTGAGTATTAGTGATGATATCTAATTTAACAATTAACTGGAATATTATCACCTGTGTATTAGTGATGATATCTAATTTAACAATTAACTGGAATATTATCACCTGTGCATTAGTGATGACATCTAATTTAACAATTAACTGGAATATTATCACCTGTGTATTAGTGATGACATCTAATTTAACAATTAACTGGAATATTATCACCTGTGTATTAGTGATGACATCTAATTTAACAATTAACTGGAATATTATCACCTGTGTATTAGTGATGACATCTAATTTAACAATTAACTGGAATATTATCGCCTGTGTATTAGTGATGACATCGAATTTAACAATTAACTAGAATATTATCACCTGTGTATTAGTGATGACATCTAATTTAACAATTAACTGGAATATTATCACCTGTGTATTAGTGATGATATCTAATTTAACAATTAACTGGAATTTTATCACCTGTGTATTAGTGATGACATCTAATTTAACAATTAACTGGAATATTATCACCTGTGTATTAGTGATGACATCTAATTTAACAATTAACTGGAATATTATCCCCTGTGTATTAGTGATGACATGTAATTTAACAATTATCTGGAATATTATCAACTGTGTATAAGTGATGACATCTAATTTAACAATTAACTGGAATATTATCACCTGTGTATTAGTGATGATATCTAATTTAACAATTAACTGGAATATTATCCCCTGTGTATTAGTGATGATATCTAATTTAACAATTAACTGGAATATTATCACCTGTGTATTAGTGATGACATCTAATTTAACAATTAACTGGAATATTATCACCTGTGTATTAGTGATGACATCTAATTTAACAATTAACTGGAATATTATCACCTGTGTATTAGTGATGATATCTAATTTAACAATTAACTGGAATATTATCACCTGTGTATTAGTGATGATATCTAATTTAACAATTAACTGGAATATTATCACCTGTGTATTAGTGATGACATCTAATTTAACAATTAACTGGAATATTATCACCTGTGTATTAGTGATGACATCTAATTTAACAATTAACTGGAATATTATCACCTGTGTATTAGTGATGATATCTAATTTAACAATTAACTGGAATATTATCACCTGTGTATTAGTGATGACATCTAATTTAACAATTAACTGGAATATTATCACCTGTGTATTAGTGATGATATCTAATTTAACAATTAACTGGAATATTATCACCTGTGTATTAGTGATGATATCTAATTTAACAATTAACTGGAATATTATCACCTGTGTATTAGTGATGACATCTAATTTAACAATTAACTGGAATATTATCACCTGTGTATTAGTGATGATATCTAATTTAACAATTAACTGGAATATTATCACCTGTGTATTAGTGATGACATCTAATTTAACAATTAACTGGAATATTATCACCTGTGTATTAGTGATGACATCTAATTTAACAATTAACTGGAATATTATCACCTGTGTATTAGTGATGATATCTAATTTAACAATTAACTGGAATATTATCACCTGTGTATTAGTGATGATATCTAATTTAACAATTAACTGGAATATTATCACCTGTGTATTAGTGATGATATCTAATTTAACAATTAACTGGAATATTATCACCTGTGTATTAGTGATGATATCTAATTTAACAATTAACTGGAATATTATCACCTGTGTATTAGTGATGATATCTAATTTAACAATTAACTGGAATATTATCACCTGTGTATTAGTGATGATATCTAATTTAACAATTAACTGGAATATTATCACCTGTGTATTAGTGATGATATCTAATTTAACAATTAACTGGAATATTATCACCTGTGTATTAGTGATGATATCTAATTTAACAATTAACTGGAATATTATCACCTGTGTATTAGTGATGATATCTAATTTAACAATTAACTGGAATATTATCACCTGTGTATTAGTGATGATATCGAATTTAACAATTAACTGGAATATTATCCCCTGTGTATTAGTCATGATATCTAATTTAACAATTAACTGGAATATTATCACCTGTGTATTAGTGATGATATCTAATTTAACAATTAACTGGAATATTATCACCTGTGTATTAGTGATGACATCTAATTTAACAATTAACTGGAATATTATCACCTGTGTATTAGTGATGATATCTAATTTAACAATTAACTGGAATATTATCACCTGTGTATTAGTGATGATATCTAATTTAACAATTAACTGGAATATTATCACCTGTGTATTAGTGATGACATCTAATTTAACAATTAACTGGAATATTATCACCTGTGTATTAGTGATGACATCTAATTTAACAATTAACTGGAATATTATCACCTGTGTAATAGTGATGATATCTAATTTAACAATTAACTGGAATATTATCACCTGTGTATTAGTGATGACATCTAATTTAACAATTAACTGGGATATTATCCCCTGTGTATTAGTGATGATACCTAATTTAACAATTAACTGGAATATTATCACCTGTGTATTAGTGATGACATCTAATTTAACAATTAACTGGAATATTATCACCTGTGTATTAGTGATGACATCTAATTTAACAATTAACTGGAATATTATCGCCTGTGTATTAGTGATGATATCTAATTTAACAATTAACTGGAATATTATCACCTGTGTATTAGTGATGATATCTAATTTAACAATTAACTGGAATATTATCGCCTGTGTATTAGTGATGACATCTAATTTAACAATTAACTGGAATATTATCACCTGTGTATTAGTGATGACATCTAATTTAACAATTAACTGGAATATTATCACCTGTGTATTAGTGATGATATCTAATTTAACAATTAACTGGAATATTATCACCTGTGTATTAGTGATGACATATAATTTAACAATTAACTGGAATATTATCACCTGTGTATTAGTGATGACATCTAATTTAACAATTAACTGGAATATTATCACCTGTGTATTAGTGATGACATCTAATTTAACAATTAACTGGAATATTATCACCTGTGTATTAGTGATGATATCTAATTTAACAATTAACTGGAATATTATCACCTGTGTATTAGTGATGATATCTAATTTAACAATTAACTGGAATATTATCACCTGTGTATTAGTGATGATATCTAATTTAACAATTAACTGGAATATTATCACCTGTGTATTAGTGATGATATCTAATTTAACAATTAACTGGAATATTATCACCTGTGTATTAGTGATGATATCTAATTTAACAATTAACTGGAATATTATCACCTGTGTATTAGTGATGATATCTAATTTAACAATTAACTGGAATATTATCACCTGTGTATTAGTGATGATATCTAATTTAACAATTAACTGGAATATTATCACCTGTGTATTAGTGATGATATCTAATTTAACAATTAACTGGAATATTATCACCTGTGTATTAGTGATGATATCGAATTTAACAACTAACTGGAATATTATCCCCTGTGTATTAGTCATGATATCTAATTTAACAATTAACTGGAATATTATCACCTGTGTATTAGTGATGATATCTAATTTAACAATTAACTGGAATATTATCACCTGTGCATTAGTGATGACATCTAATTTATCAATTAACTGTAATATTATCCCCTGTGTATTAGTGATGATATCTAATTTAACAATTAACTGGAATATTATCCCCTGTGTATTAGTGATGACATCTAATTTAACAATTAACTGGAATATTATCACCTGTGTATTAGTGATGATATCTAATTTAACAATTAACTGGAATATTATCACCTGTGTATGAGTGATGATATCTAATTTAACAATTAACTGGAATATTATCACCTGTGTATTAGTGATGATATCTAATTTAACAATTAACTGGAATATTATCACCTGTGTATTAGTGATGATATCTAATTTAACAATTAACTGGAATATTATCACCTGTGTATTAGTGATGATATCTAATTTAACAAATAACTGGAATATTATCACCTGTGTATTAGTGATGATATCTAATTTAACAATTAACTGGAATATTATCACCTGTGTATTAGTGATGATATCTAATTTAACAATTAACTGGAATATTATCACCTGTGTATTAGTGATGATATCTAATTTAACAATTAACTGTAATATTATCACCTGTGTATTAGTGATGATATCTAATTTAACAATTAACTGGAATATTATCACCTGTGTATTAGTGATGATATCTAATTTAACAATTAACTGGAATATTATCACCTGTATTAGTTGTTCAAGATGGCTCCTGGGCTGGAAGCTCCCTTGCTGTTCAACTCGATCCATGGCCATCTGCTCCCATCCCTAACATTTTCTCCCCCAATCTGCCCTCTTAAACTGTTTAAATTCCCCTGACTCTTTAAATCAGTTCATTTTAGCCCTATCTAAAAGTTAACAGTTAGTTTAGTGTATGTTACCTGGGCCCACTGCCCTCCCCCAGCCACTCCTGCTCTTTGTTTTCTCAATGAAATTGATCCGGATGAAACTGACGAGCACAGCTGCCGATACTTCAATCTCCGATCCTGCTGTCTTCACAGTCCAGAGTGTCTGCAGCCACGGCATGCGGTAAGTCCATTGAGGTGAAGAAGGAGCTGCGGGACCCGAGAGAAGTCCTGTGAAAAGGTGCCCCGAACACCCAAAACATCCACGAACGGCCCCCCCGGCCGCAACTTCAAAGCGCCCGCGGGAGATGGCTCGGAGAGCATCTGCAGCGCACTGTCGGCAATGCTGCATGCCTTTATTTAAACCACTGCAAAAAAAAAACCCTTAGCAAATGTAATCACCTCTAAGTCTGCCAAATGATGCTTCACCTCCCGAAGGACGTGGATGAGCTTTCCGGACGTCGATGGTGGGCGCTGAGGAAATGGCTTATTACCTGCACCAGATTCCACCCCCCTCCCCCCCTTTACCCCCCTTCCACCCCCCCCACCCCCGTCCCCTTCCCTGCTCCACCCTCTCAGCTCACCCCCTCACAACCCCGTCCCAGCCCGCCCCCCCTCGCACCATCTTCACCCCGCACCCCCTTCCCCTGCACCCCCCCCCACCCCCTCCCTCTACCCCTCCCCCTTGCATCCCCTCCTCCCACCGGCACCATCCTACACCTGTGTAGGGGCCCCAACAACCCCACTGCCTTGTGGGCGTCTCGGGAGAGACCAAGGCGAAGGGAGTAAACCCTAACAGAAAATCCGGAGCGGAACCCCGTAGGCGGTCATGTGTCACCTTTGGCATGTTTCCGGCAGTTCCTGCAGCCATACTGGTGCCAAACGTCGTGTCCTGCACTCCTTTGGACCCCACCAGAAAGGCCGAGAGAGGGGTTTTGACGACTGGGCAACTCTCAACCTCCATAAATTTGCCCAGGCATGCGCCATGGAGAGGTCACTCCATAGTTGCCTCACAGCGACTGAAACAACACGGAAGGCAGCAGTTACGGGTTATAAGTCCAGATAAATTGGCGTAGAAACTGGGCGCCACGGGTTGCCTTTGTCGGTGGGAGAGGTCATTGCACCTCACTGGACAGCTACCGCCCGCCTCAAACCGGGCAGCCCCCGGTCAATAAGGTTCTGTCCCGCCACAGTCTGCCTGCTTCAATGGGTGCTTGGAGCTCAGGGTCATTGCCCGAAAGGTGGACTGATACACCGCACCAAACAACATGAAAAAAGGAAAGAAGGTACCAGCCCTTCGCTTTGCAAGCTGGAACGTCAGAACTATGTGTCCTGGCCTGTCGGAAGACCTTACACAAATCAACGATTCTCGGAAGACCGCCATCATTAACAACGAGCTCAGTAGATTCAATGTGGACATTGCAGCACTTCAGGAGACTCGCCTCCCCGCGAGTGGCTCTCCAGCAGAGCAAGGCTACACCTTCTTCTGGCAGGGCATGGATCCTGAAGAACCAAGACAGCATGGAGTGGGCTTCGCCATCAGAAACTCTTTGCTCAGCATGATAGAGCCTCCCTCAAATGGCTCGGAACGCATACTGTCCATCCGACTGCTCACCGCCTCTGGTCCAGTACACCTACTCAGCATCTATGCTCCAACACTCTGCTCCCCACATGAAGCTAAAGACCAGTTCGATGAACAACTCCATAACATCATTAGCTGCATCCCCAACACCGAACACCTATTCCTGCTGGGGGATTTTAATGCCAGGGTTGGGGCCGACCATGACTCATGGCCCTCCTGCCTTGGGCGCTATGGCGTTGGAAGGATGAATGAGAACGGGCAGAGACTGCTTGAGTTGTGTACCTATCATAACCTCTGCATCACCAACTCGTTCTTTCACACTAAACCCTGTCACCAGGTTTCATGGAGGCACCCAAGATCGCGTCGTTGGCACCAGCTAGACCTCATTGTCACAAGGCGAGCCGCCTTAAACAGTGTTCAAATCACACGCAGCTTCCACAGTGCGGACTGCGACACCGACCGTTCCCTGGTGTGCAGCAAGGTTAGACTCAGACCAAAGAAGTTGCATCATTCCAAGCAGAAGGGCCACCCGCGCATCAACACGAGCAGAATTTCTCACCCACAGCTGTTACAAAAATTTCTAAATTCACTTGTAACAGCCCTTCAAAACACTCCCACAGGGGATGCTGAGACCAAGTGGGCCCACATCAGAGACGCCATCTATGAGTCAGCTTTGACCACCTACGGCAAAAGTGTGAAGAGAAATGCAGAATGGTTTCAATCTCACATTGAAGAGCTGCAACCTGTCATAGCCGCTAAGCGCATTGCACTGTTGAACTACAAGAAAGCCCCCAGCGATTTAACATCCGCAGCACTTAAAGCAGCCAGATGTACTGCACAAAGAACAGCTAGGCGTTGCGCAAACGACTACTGGCAACACCTATGCAGTCATATTCAGCTGGCCTCAGACACCGGAAACATCAGAGGAATGTATGATGGCATGAAGAGAGCTCTTGGGCCAACCATCAAGAAGATCGCCCCCCTCAAATCTAAATCGGGGGACATAATCACTGACCAACGCAAACAGATGGACCGCTGGGTTGAGCACTGCCTAGAACTGTACTCCAGGGAGAATGCTGTCACTGAGACTGCCCTCAATGCAGCCCAGCCTCTACCAGTCATGGATGAGCTGGACATACAGCCAACCAAATCGGAACTCTGTGATGCCATTGATTCTCTAGCCAGCGGAAAAGCCCCTGGGAAGGACAGCATTACCCCTGAAATAATCAAGAGTGCCAAGCGTGATATACTCTGAGCACTACATGAACTGCTATGCCTGTGCTGGGACGAGGGAGCAGTACCCCAGGACATGCACGATGCCAATATCATCACCCTCTATAAAAACAAAGGTGACCGCGGTGACTGCAACAACTACCGTGGAATCTCCCTGCTCAGCATAGTGGGGAAAGTCTTTGCTCGAGTCGCTCTGAACAGGCTCCAGAAGCTGGCCGAGCGCGTCTCCCCTGAGGCACAGTGTGGCTTTCGTGCAGAGAGATCGACCATTGACATGCTGTTCTCCCTTCGTCAGATACAGGAGAAATGCCGTGAACAACAGATGCCCCTCTACATTGCTTTCATTGATCTCACCAAAGCCTTTGACCTCGTCAGCAGACGTGGTCTCTTCAGACTACTAGAAAAGATCAGATGTCCACCAAAGCTACTAAGTATCATCACCTCATTCTATGACAATATGAAAGGCACAATTCAACATGGTGGCTCCTCATCAGAGCCCTTTCCTATCCTGAGTGGTGTGAAACAGGGCTGTGTTCTCGCATCCACACTTTTTGGGATTTTCTTCTCCCTGCTGCTTTCACATGCGTTCAAATCCTCTGAAGAAGGAATTTTCCTCCACACAAGATCAGGGGGCAGGTTCTTCAACCTTGCCCGTCTAAGAGCGAAGTCCAAAGTACGGAAAGTCCTGATCAGGGAACTCCTCTTTGCTGACGATGCTGCTGTAACATCTCACACTGAAGAGTGCCTGCAGAGTCTCATCGACAGGTTTGCGGCTGCCTGCAATGAATTTGGCCTAACCATCAGCCTCAAGAAAACGAACATCATGGGGCAGGACGTCAGTAATGCTCCATCCATCAATATTGGCGACCACGCTCTGGAAGTGGTTCAAGAGTTCACCTACCTAGGCTCAACTATCACCAGTAACCTGTCTGTCGATGCAGAAATCAACAAGCGCATGGGTAAGGCTTCCACTGCTATGTCCAGACTGGCCAAGAGAGTGTGGGAAAATTGCGCACTGACACGGAACACAAAAGTCCGAGTGTATCAGGCCTGTGTCCTCAGTACCTTGCTCTATGGCAGCGAGGCCTGGACAACGTATGTCAGCCAAGAGTAACGTTTCAATTCATTCCATCTTCGCTGCCTCCGGAGAATACTTGGCATCAGGTGGCAGGACCGTATCTCCAAACACAGAAGTCCTCGATGCGGCCAACATCCCCAGCTTAGACACACTACTGAGTCAGCGGCGCCTGAGATGGCTCGGCCATGTGAGCCGCATGGAAGATGGCAGGATCCCCAAAGACACATTGTGCAGCGAGCTCGCCACTGGTATCAGACCCACCGGCCGTCCATGTCTCCGCTTTAAAGACGTCTGCAAACGTGACATGAAATCCTGTGACATTGATCACAAGTCGTGGGAGTCAGTTGCCAGCGCTCGACAGAGCTGGCGGGCAGCCATAAAGACGGGGCTAAAATGGGGCGAGTCGAAGAGACTTAGTAGTTGGCAGGAAAAAATACAGAGGCGCAAGGGGAGAGCCAACTGTGTAACAGCCCCGACAAACACATTTCTCTGCAGCATCTGTGGGAGAGCCTGTCACTCAAGAATTGGCCTTGATAGCCTCTCCACGCGCTGCTTCACAAACCACTGACCACCTCCAGGCGCGTATCCATTGTCTGTCGAGATAAGGAGGCCAAATAGAATGATGGGGATTACGATGGGGATTACGATTTAATTCTCAATAGAATATCTGAGGATGTCCAGAAATACAAATTTAAGATAAAAAAGGGTGGAGACAAGTTGGTCAATGGGGCACATCTCTGCACCTGACGGTTAAATAAAAGACACAAAAAATTGAAGGAAGCGATGGACAATTTACAGAATGAAAATTCAGGTTGGTAGGAGTACATTGGCATCCTGTACAATCAGTTACTCTGGGATCAGGAGCCCCATGATGGAGTATATTATCCGCAGAGAAAATTAGAACAAATACTGGACCAAAACACTGAGTTACAGGCAGACACTCCCAGACTAGGTGAGGAGTTAGAAGATGTGAAGAGGGGCTATGAGGGAATTAGACCCGTGTTAAAGCTCTGCCTCCCCTGAAGCTGACCATACCCTGTGTTGAGATAAAATCTGACAGCTTCAGACAAAGTCAGACATCAGTGGGCAGTAGTGGCTGCTGTCTCCAAACACAAATCCAGATATCCCGGTTCTTCTTAGGGCAACACATTTGTGAGCCTCACAGTCTCTGCTCAACCTCCTCCATAAAAGGATGACAAGATAACTGGAAATTACCAGGGTGTGTGGTAACCTGGGCCTAAACTGCAGGCCAGTCTAAGAACAAGAGTGATATAGATGGGGTCAGTGAGCAACTAACCACAGTCACTGACAGTGAGAGAGATGTCAGCACCACAACCACACAGAGGCTCCTTACCGCTGTTGAGGCCAGGGCTCTAAAGCAGGAACTGGGAATGGTGGATATGAGCAGAAGCTCCCTCGATCTGAGTGTTCTTTGTTCCAGTATCCAAATTATTTATATATATCAGAAAAATATCAGTGGTCCAATCACTGCCCCTTGGGGAAACACCACTGTCTACCTTCCTCCAGTCTGAAAAAGCAACTGTTTACCACAACTCACTGTTTTCTCTCATTAAGCCAGTTTGGTTTTTTATCCAAACTGACACTGACCCTCCTATTCCATGAGAATCAATGAACTGTCCAGCTGTCACAAACAGACTGTGAAAGAAACTACAAGTTCAGCTTAAAATCAAGTGTAATGCTAAATGCAATAGATAACTAACTTTTGGAAAGAGATCAACGCTTCGATCTCTTAACATTCAGTCACTCATTAACTTTATTGTGTTTAGTACTCTGTACAAGTAGTAGTCCCTAAAACTGGACTCTGTGCAACTTACTGTATTTAGGGTTTTGGAAGAGAATTCCAGAGCTAAGGGAAGAGAACAGAAAGTGCTGGAAATACTCAGCTGGTCTGGCAGCATCGGTGTAGAGAAAAACACTGTTAATGTTTCAGATCTGTGACCCTTCATCAGAACTGGTACACGTCATAAATGATGATGTATAAGCTTGAGATGGTGAGACCATGGACGTCCTTCTTTCCACCACCCCCAATGCCTCACCCAATCCTCCCCTTCGGATTTTATACTTTCCAATGACACCCCAAAACTGCCAGCTTCCCAGTCACAGCAGCTCCAGGAGATAGAAAGAGAGCAGCAGCACAGCACTGATGCTGATTCCCCATCACTCCGTCTGATACTCAGAGTCACCAGATCAAATACTTCCACTGTGTGTACCTTAGAGGCTGGTATAGAGTCGGAATCAGCATGGGGTGAGTCACCGAGCACGAGTGAGCTGCAGCCAGGCCACGGGTAAAGGATAGTTTATGTGTCAGCTCACCGGAGGTCGAGGTCACGAACGAGTTATAAGACACAGGTCTCAGATGTGAACAATTCTGGAGCTGCTGCCCATGTCGATGTGGTGCAGTGTGAATCCGAGTCCTCAAACCCAGAGCTGCTCGAGGAGGTCCTGCAAGGCCATCTACAGACTCCCTCAGTGAAAGTCAACAGCCTTCCACCAGCCATGCTGCAGCCACTGGGGAAACACAATGTAGGAGAACTAGGCATGTTGAGGTAATCCATCAGACAGGCACTAAGGGAATACACAAGGGTGAATCATTCAGTTTTGTTTGTATAATTGGATGTGTTGTTGGATGACGATGTTAATGAAAAGGTTCTTGTTGGTGTTTTTTATTGCAGGATTGTGACCGAGGGGTCACTGTGATGGGGCGTCTCAGATGGGTGTAATGGTGGAGAATAGGGGATCCATGGAGGGAAAGGGAAGTTGTCCTATGGGAGCTGGAATCATAGCAAACACTCCCTGACAGCCTGTCCGGGTCGAAGGCATCCAGGAAATATCCTCCCTGCCTCTTCCTCCTCCTGAGTTGGCCTCCATATTCCTGGTGCCAATGCCTGTGCCCTCATGATGGTGATGATATGAAGGGTGCAGCAGAACACCATGAACTTGGACACCTGCTCCAGTGTGTACTGGAGGGCTCCCCCCGAGCGGTTCAGACATCAGAAGCATGGCTTCATCTGGTGGTTTTGTTTGGTGGAGGGGAGTGTCCAGAGTTTGGAGGTCATGAGCCACATTCTGGTTCTGCATGGAGGCCCGAAGTGTTGGGACCGGCTGACTGCTTCAGAATGAAGGTATGGTGGCTGCTGCCAGGATAGTGGACATTCACCAACATGATGTACTGGGCATGCTCACACACCAACTGTACATTAATAGAGTGAGAGTTATTTCAGTTCTTGTCCCTCTCCCCGTTGACATGGGGACCCCGCAGAGACAGCTACACCATCAGGAATCCCGCTATCCTGACAAAGCCACGGAACCTCTCATCCTGCATCTCCCTGCTGAGGTAGCAGACAGTATAATTCAACTCACCCGACATAGATGGCCTCCGTCACACAGCAGATTTATCAACAGACAACATAGAGAGAGATAATAGATATGTCACCCGCTCTTTCCTGGACAGATCCACATAAGAACATAGAAACTAGGAGCAGGAGTAGGCATTTCCACCCCTCCAGCCTGCCCCACCATTCAATACGATCATTGCTGATCTCATCTCGGCCTCAACACCACTTTTCTGCCAATTCTCCATCACCCTTCAACCCATTTCTAATTAAAAAATCTGTCTATCTCCTCCTTAAGGTTACTTAATGTCCCGGCATCCACCACACTCTGGAGTAGTGAATTCCACAGACGTACGACTGATTGAGAGAAGAAATTTCTCTTCATATCTGTTTTAAATCTGGTACGCCTTATCTTAAAACTATGACCTCTCGTTCTAGATTGCTCCACAAGAGGAAACATCTTCTCTCCGTCTACTTTATCAATCCCTTAATCATCGTATGTACCTCTATTGGATTTCCTCTTATTGTTCCAAACTCTGGAGAGTAAATGCATAAACTGCTCAATCTCTCTCCGTAAGAAAAACCCCTCATCCCTGGAATCAATCTCGTGACCCTCCTATGAACTGCCTCCAATACAACTACATCTATCCTCAAGTAAGGAGACTAAAACTATACGCAGTATTCCAGGTGCGGTCTCATTAATGCCTTGTACAGTTGCAGCAACACTTCCCTCCTTTTATATTCTATTCCTTTAGCAATAAATGCCAAAATTCCATTTGCCTTCCTTTTCACCTGCTGTACCTGCAAACAAGCTTTCTGTGATTCATGCATGAGGACACCCAGATCCCTCTGCACCGAAGTACTCTGAAGTTTCTCTCCATTTAGATAATAATTTACCTTTCTATTTTTCTGACCAAAATTGATAACCTAACACTTAACCAAGTTAAACTCCATCTGCCAAATTTTGGCCCATTCATCTAATCTATCCATTTCAATTTGTAAATTTCTTATGTATTTATTGCAACTTATTATCCAATCTATTTTAGTGTCATCTTCAAATGTGGTTATAGTACCTTCTATCCCTTCATCCAAGTCATTAATATAGATTGTAAATAGTTGGGGCATAAGGACGAACCTTCTGGCACCCCAGTAATACATCTTGCCAACCAGAAAAAGATCCATTCATCCCGACTCTCGGTTTTCTGTTGCTTAGTCAATCCTCTATCCAAGCTAATAAATTGCCCCTAAACCCATGTGACCTTACCTTGTGTATTAACCTTCCGTGTGGCACCTTATCAAATGCCTTCTGGAAGTCCAGATATACTACATCCAGAGTATCGCCATTTTTCACATTTCTTGTCACAGCTTCGAAGCACTCTAGCAAATTCGTCAAACAGGATTTACCCTTCATAAAACCATGCTGACTCTGATGGGTTGCGTTTTGACTTTCTTAAAGTCCTGTTATTACTTCCTTAACAGTGGATTCGAACAATGTCCCAACAATAGACGTTAAACTAATTGGACTAGTATTTCCTACTTTCTGCCTCCCTCCCTTTTTGAATAAGGGTGTTATACTGTTTTTTTCCCAATCCACTGGAACCTTTCCTGCATCCAGGGAATTTTGGAATATTGTAACCAAAGGATCCACTATCTCCGCTGCCATATCCTTTAAGATCCGAGGATGTAGGCCATCAGGCTCTGGGGATTTGTCTGCCTTCAATCCCAATAGTTTGTTCAGTACTTCTTCCGTAGTGATTTTTTTTTAATTCATTCATGGGATGTTGGGTCGCTGACCAGGCCAACATTTATTGCCCATCCCTAATTGCTCTTGGGAAGGTGGTGGTGAGCTGCCTTCTTGAGCCACGCCAGCCCATGTGGCGTAGGTACACCCACAGTGCTGTTAGGAAGGATCTTCCAGGATTTTGACCCAGCGACAGTGAAGGAATGGCAATATAGTTCCAAGTCAGGATGGTGTGTGACTTGGAGAGGAACTTGCAGGTGGTGGTGTTCCCATGTATTTGCTGCCCTTGTCCTTCTAGTTGGTAGAGGTCGCGGGTTTGGAAGGTGCTGTCTAAGGAGCCTTGGTGCATTGCTGCATTGCATCTTGTAGATGGTACACACTGCTGCCACTTTGCGTTGGTGGTAAATGGAGTGAATGTTTGTGGATGACGTGCCAGACAAGCGGGCTACTTTGTTCTGGATGGTGTCGAGCTCCTTGCGTATTGTTGGAGTTGCACCCATCCAGGCAAGTGGAGAGTATTCCATCACACTCCTGACTTGTGCCTTGTAGATGGTGGACTGGCATTGGGGAGTCAGGAGGTGAGTTACTCGCCTCGGGATTTCGAGCCTTTGACCTGCTCTTGTAGCCACGGTATTTATATGGCTTCTCCAGTTCAATTTCTGGTCAATGGTAGCCCCTAGGATGATGATAGTGGTGGATTCAGCGATGGTAATGCCGTTGAATGTCAAGGGGAGATGGTTAGATTCTCTTTTGTTGGAGATAGTCATTGCCTGGCACTTGTGTGGCGCGAATGTGACTTGCCCTTATCAGCCCGAGCCTGGATATTGTCCAGGTCTTGCTGCATATCTACACAGACTGCTTCAGTATCTGAGGAGTCACGATTGGTGCTGTACATTATACAATCATCAGCGAACATCCCCACTTCTGACCTTATGATTGAAGGAAGGTCATTGATGAAGCAGCTGAAGATGGTTGGGCCGAGGACACTACACTGAAGAACTCCTGCAGTGATGTCCTGGTGCTCAGATGATTGACCTCCAACAACCAGAACCATCTTCCTTTGCGCTAGGTATGACTCCAGCCAGCGGAGGGTTTTCCCCCTGATTCCCATTGACCTCAGTTTTGTGAGGAATCCTTGATGCCATACTCGGGCAAATGCTGCCCTGGTGTCAAGGGCAGTCACTCTCACCTCACCTCTTGAGTTCTACTCTTTTGTCCATGTTTGAACCAAAGCTGTAATGAGGTCAGGAGCTGAGTGGCCCTGGTGGAACCCAAACTGAGCGTCACTGATAAGTTGTTGCTAAGCAAGTGCTGCTTGATGGCACTGTTGATGACACCTTCCATCACTTTACTGATGATTGAGAGGAGGCTGATGGGGCGGTAATTGGCCGGGTTTGATTCGTCATGCCTTTTGTGTACAGGACATACCTGGGCAATTTTCCACATTGCAGGGTAGATCCAGTGCTGTAGCTGTACTGGGACAGCTTGGCAAGGGGCGCGGCAAGTTCTGGAGCACAGGTCTTCAGTACTTTGCAGTATCCAGTGCCTTCAGTCTCTTCTTCTCACACTGACGTGCTGGGCTCCCCCATCATTGAGGATGGGGATATTTGTGGAGCCACCTCCTCCAGTTAGGTGTTTAATTGCCCACCACCATTCTGGACTGGATGTGGCAGGACTGCAGAGCTTCGATCTGATTCATTGATTATGAGATCGCTTTGCTCTGTCTATCTCATGCTGCTTATGCAGTTTGGCATGCAGGTAGTCCTGTGGTGTAGCTTCACCAGGTTGACCCCTCATTTTGATGTATGTCTGGTGCTGCTCCTGGCATGCCCTCCTGCAATCTTCACTGAACCAAGGTTGGTCTCCTGGCTTGACGGTAATGGTAGAGTGGGGGATATGCCGGGCCATGAGGTTACAGATTGTGGTTGAGTACAATTCTGCTTCTGCTGATAGCCCACAGTGCCTCATGTATGCCCAGTTTTGCATTGCTAGATCTGTTGGAAATCTATCCCATTCAGCACGGTGATAGTGTCACACAACACGATTGACGGTATCCTCAATGTGAAGGCGGGACTTTGTCTCCACAAGGACTGTGCGGTGGTCACTCCTACCAATACTGTCATGGACAGATGCATCTGCGGCAGGCAGATTGGTGAGGACGAGGTCAACTATCTTCTTCCCTTGTGTTGGTTCCCCCACCACCTGCCGCAGACCCAGTCTAGCAGCTATGTCCTTTAGGACTCGGAGAGCTCGGTACGTAGTGGTGCTGCCGAGCCACTCTTGGTGATGGACATTGAAGTCCCCCACCCAGAGTACATTTTGTGCCCTTGCCACCCTCAGAGTTTCCTCCAAGTGGTGTTCAACAGGCAGGAATACTGACTCATCAGCTGAGGGAGGGCGGTAGGTGATGATCAGTAGGAGGTTACCTTGCCCATGTTTGACCTGATGCCATGAAACTTCATGGAGTCTGGAGTCGAATTTGCGGACTTCCAGGGCAACTCCGTCCCTACTGTATACCACTGTGCCACCACCTCTGCTGGGTCTGTCCTGCAGGTGGGACAGGACGTACCCGGGGATGGTGATGGCAGTGTCTGGGACATTGTCTGTAAGGTATGATTCCATGAGAATGACTCTGTCAGGCTGTTGCTTGACTAGTCTATAAGACAGCTCTCCCAACTTTGGCACAAGCCCCCAGATGTTAGTAAGGAGGACTTTGCAGGATCGACAGGGCTGGGTTAGCCATTGTCGTTTCCGGTGCCTAGGTTGATGCCGGGTGTTCTGTCTGGTTTCATTCCTTTGCATAGACTTTGTAGCGGTTAGGGACAACGGAATGGCTTGCTAGGCCATTTAAGAGGGCATCTCTTATTTTAAAATTGTGTCTGCTTGTTCTGTACTCTCCAACCAGGGGATACATGTTAGCTGCATCTACCCTGTCTATCCCTTTAAGTATTTTGTAGGATTCAATGAGATCACCTCTCATTCTTCGAAACCCGAGAGAATACATGCCTAGTTTCCACAATCTCTCTTCATAGGACAGTCCCACCATCCCGGGAACAAGTCTGGTGACCCTTCTTTGCACTCCCACTGTGGTCATAATATCGTTCCTCAGGTAAGGGGACCTTACTGCACACAGTACTCCAAGTGCAGTCTAACCAATGTTCTATACAATTGCAGCAAGACTTCACTACTCCTGAAAACAAATGGTCTTGTGATAAATGCTAACATACCATTAGCCTTCCTAAATGCGTGCTGCACCTTCATGTTCGCTTTCAGCGACCTATTGATGAGCACACCCAGGACCCTTTGTGCATCTACACTTTCTAATCTCGTACCAATTAAAAAAAATACTCTGCACATCTATTCATTCTATCAAAGTGGCTAACCTCACATTTTTCCACATTATATTCCATCTGCCACATTCTTGCCCACTAAGTCTGTCCAAATCCCTTGAAGCCGCTTTGCATATTCCTCACAACACACATTCCCACCTAGTTTTGTGTCATCTGCAAAGTTGAAAATATTACGTTGGTCCCCATACCCAAATCATTGATATATATTGTGAAGAGCTGGGGCCCAAGTACTCATCCCTGCGGTACTCCAGCTTTCACAGCCTGCCAATGCAAGAATATCCCGTTTATTCCTATTCTTTGTTTCCTGCCTGTTAACCAATCCTTATTGCATGTCAGTACATTACCTTCTATCCCATGTTCTTTAATTTTGCTTACCAACCTCCTGTAGGGCACTTTATCAAAAGCCTTCTGAAAGTCCACCGGCTCCCCTTTCCTATACTGATAGTAACATCCTAAAAAAAACTCCAACATGTTCATCAAGCATGATTTCCCATTCATAAATCCATATAGCCTATACCCAATCAGATCCATTTATCGCATACTTGAAAATAGATTCTAGCATTTTCCCTAGTACTGAGGTAAGGCTAACAGGTCTGTAGTTCCCAATTTTCTCTTTCTTTTGGGCCTCCTTATCTCGAGAGACAATGGATACGCGCCTGGAGGTGGTCAGTGGTTTGTGAAGCAGCGCTCCAATTCTGGAGTGACAGGCTCTTCCACAGGTGCTGCAGAGAAATTTGTTTGTCGGGGCTGTTGCACAGTTGGCTCTCCCCTTGCGCCTCTGTCTTTTTTCCTGCCAACTACTAAGTCTCTTCGACTCGCCACAATTTAGCCCTGTCTTTATGGCTGCCCGCCAGCTCTGGCGAATGCTGGCAATGACTCCCACGACTTGTGATCAATGTCACAGGATTTCATGTCGCGTTTGCAGACGTCTTTATAGCGGAGACATGGACGGCCGGTGGGTCTGATACCAGTGGCGAGCTCGCTGTACAATGTGTCTTTGGGGACCCTGCCATCTTCCATGCGGCTCACATGGCCAAGCCATCTCAGGCGCCGCTGACTCAGTCGTGTGTATAAGTTGGGGATGTTGGCCGCCTCGAGGACTTCTGTGTTGGAGATATAGTCCTGCCACCTGATGCCAAGTATTCTCCGAAGGCAGCGAAGATGGAATGAATTGAGACGACGCTCTTGGCTGGCTAACGTTGTCCAGGCCTCGCTGCCATAGAGCAAGGTACTGAGGACACAGGCCTGATACACTCGGACTTTTGTGTTCCGTGTCAGTGCGCAATTTTCCCACACTCTCTTGGCCAGTCTGGACATAGCAGTGGAAGCCTTACCCATGCGCTTGTTGATTTCTGCATCTAGAGACAGGTTACTGGTGATAGTTGAGCCTAGGTAGGTGAACTCTTGAACCACTTCCAGAGCGTGGTCGCCAATATTGATGGATGGAGCATTACTGACGTCCTGCCCCATGATGTTCGTTTTCTTGAGGCTGATGGTTAGGCCAAATTCATTGCAGGCAGCCGCAAACCTGTCGATGAGACTCTGCAGGCACTCTTCAGTGTGAGATGTTACAGCAGCATCGTCAGCAAAGAGGAGTTCCCTGATCAGGACTTTCCGTACTTTGGACTTCGCTCTTAGACGGGCAAGGTTGAAGAACCTGCCCCCTGATCTTGTGTGGAGGAAAATTCCTTCTTCAGAGGATTTGAACGCATGTGAAAGCAGCAGGGAGAAGAAAATCCCAAAAAGTGTGGATGCGAGAACACAGCCCTGTTTCACACCACTCAGGATAGGAAAGGGCTCTGATGAATTGTGCCTTTCATATTGTCATGGCACGAGGTGATGATACTTAGTAGCTTTGGTGGGCATCCATTCTTTTCTAGTAGTCTGAAGAGACATCATACTGCTCGATAATCCTTAGGATGTCCGTCTCCCCAGGTGTGCCTGTATTGTCCCCCGCCAGGTTACCAATTGACGATTTCCTGTGATCTGCTAATGACATTGTATTCCTGGTTTTACTTATTCAAACTCTCTTAAAGCTCCCGCCGGCCACCCCGCTCTTAGTGATGAGCACACAGTGTTCTGTTGTGAACTTTCTTTCTATCTCGAGATGTCCAAACCAGTCTGCACTCCTCTCTTTCTGGCCTCTTCTGTGTACCTGATTTTAATTAATCCACCATTGGAGGCTGCACCTTCAGTTGTTTAGGTGCCAAGCTCTGGAATACTCTCCCAACAGAGCTCCACCTCTCTGCCTCTCCACTCACTTTCCTTATTTAAGATACTCTTTCACCAAGATGTTGGTCATCTGACCCAATACCTCCATATATGGCTGGGTGTCATCCGTAAAACCCTCTAGTCCCTTGTCGCCACTCTCATATCCAAGGAGGATTGGAAGATTCTGGCCAGTGCCTCTGCTGTTTCCACCATTCCTTCCCTCAGCAAGTCTTATGCATCCCATCCAGACCGGGTACATATTCTACATTATTGTGGTACAAAAGGTGTTGGATTGAAAGGGGTTAATTGAACCTGTTTGTTCAGTGACTGTAATTAATGTCGTTCTCTATGGACCTTAATTGTGTCACTGGAGGGTTTCCCTCTTCTATTAATAAGAGGTTCCTTTCAATGTGTTATCCCAGAGTGTCAGCAGCAGCATCACTGCCGGCGGTAACAGGGAAAAGCAGCTCCAGCAAGAGAGAGGGAGAGGATAGATGAGAATCTGAGAACAATAGATTGGAATGTTGCAACCGTAGGTCAGAATCTGAGAACATCAGATTGGAATGTTACAACAATGGGTCAGAATCTCAGAACAATAGATTGGAATGTTACAACAATGGGTCAGAATCTGAGAACAATAGATTGGAATGTCACAACAATGGGTCAGAATCTCAGAACAATAGATTGGAATGTTACAACAATGGGCAGGTGTTTATCCTTTTGGTTTGACTATCTTACTGCGGATTATTCTTGGATGACATTAGCGGATCGGATCTATCTCGCACTGAGGATAACTCAATACATTTATTATCCCATCCTCGCTGCTATTGGTGTCCCTGGTAAGTCTCTCCATCCAGCTATTACTTCTTTGATAAACTGTTTTACTGTTCTTAACAACGAACATAATATCGTCCTTCATGTAAGCCCATTTGCTGCATAAACTCTGGTCTGTGCCTTTGTCAAATCTACTACATCAAAGCTGTCCTGGTTACCATCCCTGTTACGAACTGCCATAGACAACAGACCATCCAAAACTCTGCTTTCCATATCCAAACTCGCACAAAGTCTCGTTCACCCAACATCCCTGTGCTCAGTGACCTACATTGGTTTCTGCAGAACAGAGTAAACCGGAAGAAATAAATGGGGTGTGTAAGGAAGGTACCACAATAATCATGGATGACATTAATCTACATTTAGATTGGGCAAATCAGATTGGCAAAGGTCGCCCGGGAAATTAGTTCATAAAGTTTATTCGTGAAAATTCCTGAGAGCAAAACGTTCTAGAGCCAACTAGGAGCAGGCTGTTCTGGAACTGGTAATGCGCAGTGAGACAGTATTAATCAAGAACCTCATGGTAAAGGAGCTTCTAGGCGACAATGATCATAACATGATAGAATTTCAACGTTCAGAATGAAGGGAAAACTGTGGTCTAAGACGGTGTTTTTTTTACCCAAATAAAGGTAATTATAAGGATATGAAGGCATATTCAACTAAAGTAAACTGGGAAACTAGATTAAAAGTTAGAACAGTCGAGATGCAGTGGCTGACTTTTAAGGAGATACTTAACAAAACTCAGCAAAGATTTATCTCAGTGAGAAAGAAAGCCTCTTGGAGAAGGTTGCATCATACGTGGTTAAATAGGGAATATAAGGATAATATTAAATTGAAAGAAACACTGTACAAATCTGCAAATATTAATGGTAGGTGAAAAGCTTGGACAGATTTTAAGAACCAGCAATGAATGAAAAAAGAAAATAAGAGTGTAAAAGTATAGTGTGGGAGAAAGCTAGCTGGCAATATAAACAAAGAGTATGAGTTTCTACAAGTATTTAAAATGGAAAAGAGTAACTAAAGTTAGTGTTAGTCCTATAGAGAGTGAGTTTGGGGAATTAATCATAAGAAACAAGGACATGGAGGAGTGGTTAAACAGAAATTTTGTGTCTGCTTTCACTGTAGAAAACCTAGAAAACGTTCCAAAGATACAAAATCAAGAGGCAAAAAGGGAGAGAGGAAATTCAAATAATCACCCTCACCAGGGAACTATTACACCTAAAGTCTGACAGGACCCGCCATCAGTGGTGAACTGAAATTGTTAAATATAGAATTAAACTTAAAGAAAAAGCATATAATATTGCAAAGATGAGTGGCAGGTCAGAAGATGTGACAGATTATAAACAGCAGCAAAGAACAGTTAAAGATTAATAAGGAGGTAAAAATTAGAATACGAGAGAAAACAGACAAGAAATAAAAAAGACAGATTAGAATTAGAATTAGAACATTACAGTGCAGTACAGGCCCTTCGGCCCTCGATGTTGCGCCGACCTGTGAAACCATCTGACCTACACTATTCCATTTTCATCCATATGTCTATCCAATGACCACTTAAATGCCCTTAAAGTTGGCGAGTCTACTACTGTTGCAGGCACGGCGTTCCACGCCCCTACTACTCTCTGAGTAAAGAAACTACCTCTGACATCTGTCCTATATCTATCACCCCTCAACTTAAAGCTATGTCCCCTCGTGTTTGCCATCACCATCCGAGGAAAAAGACTCTCACTATCCACCCTATCCAACCCTCTGATTATCTTATATGTCTCTATTAAGTCACCTCTCCTCCTCCTTCTCTCCAACGAAAACAACCTCAAGTCCCTCAGCCTTTCCTCGTAAGACCTTCCCTCCATACCAGGCCAGATCCTAGTAAATCTCCTCTGCATCCTTTCCATAGCTTCCACATCCTTCCTATAATGCGGTGACCAGAACTGCACGCAATACTCCAGGTGCGGTCTCACCAGAGTTTTGTAAAGCTGCAGCATGACCTCGTGGCTCCGAAACTCGATCCCCCTACTAATAAAAGCTAACACACCATATGCCTTCTTAACAGCCCTATTAACCTGGGTAGCAACTTTCAGGGATTTATGCACCTGGACACCAAGATCTCTCTGTTCATCTACACTACCAAGAATCTTCCCATTAGCCCAGTACTCTGCATTCCTGTTACTCCTTCCAAAATGAATCACCTCACACTTTTCCGCATTAAAATCCATTTTCCATCTCTCAGCCCAGCTCTGCAGCCTATCTATGCCCCTCTGTACCCGACAACATCCTTCGGCACTATCCACAACTCCACCTACCTTAGTGTCATCCGCAAATATACTAACCCACCCTTCTACACCCTCTTCCAGGTCATTTATAAAAATGACAAACAGCAGTGGCCCCAAAACAGATCCTTGCGGTACACCACGAGTAACTAAACTCCAGGATGAACATTTGCCATCAACCACCACCCTCTGTCTTCTTTCAGCTAGCCAATTTCTGATCCAAAGCTCTAAATCACCTTCAACCGCATACTTCCGTATTTTCTGCAATAGCCTACCATGGGGAACCTTATCAAACGCCTTACTGAAATCCATATACACCACATCCACTGCTTTACCCTCATCCACCTGTTTGGTCACCTTCTGGAAAAATTCAATAAGGTTTGTGAGGCACGACCTACCCGTCACAAAACCGTGCTGACTATCGCTAATGAACTTATTCTTTTCAAGATGATTATAAATCCTGTCTCTTATAACCTTTTCCAACATTTTACCCACAACCGAAGTAAGGCTCACAGGTCTATAATTACCACGGCTTCCCGACTCCCCTTCTTGAACAAGGGGACAACATTTGCTATCCTCCAGTCTTCCGGCACTATTCCTGTCGACAATGACGACATAAAGATCAAGGACAAAGGCTCTGCAATCTCCTCCCTAGCTTCCCAGAGAATCCTAGGATAAATCCCATCTGGCTCAGGGGACTTATCTATTTTCACACTTTCCAAAATTGATAACACCTCCTCCTTGTGAACCTCAATCCCATCTAGCCTAGTAGCCTGAATCTCAGTATTCTCCTCGACAACATTTTCTTTCTCTACTGTAAATACTGACGCAAAGTATTCATTTAACACTTCCCCTACCTCCTCTGATTCCACACACAACTTCCCACTACTGTCCTTGATTGGCCCTAATCTAACTCTAGTCATTCTTTTATTCCTGATATACCTATAGAAAGCCTTAGGGTTTTCCCTGATCCTTTCCGCCAATGACTTCTCGTGTCCTCTCCTTGCTCTTCTTAGATCTCCCTTTAGATCCTTCCTGGCTAGCTTGTAACTCTCAAGCGCCCTAACTGAGCCTTCACGTCTCATCCTAACATAAGCCTTCTTCTTCCTCTTGACAAGCGCTTCAACTTCTTTCATAAAGCACGGCTCCCTCGTTCGACAACTTCCTCCCTGCCTCACAGGTACATACGTATCAAGGACACGCAGTAGCTGCTCCTTGAATAAGCTCCATATTTCGATTGTTCCCATCCCCTGCAGTATCCTTCACCATCCTACGCATCCTAAATCTTGCCTAATCGCATCATAATTTCCTTTCCCCAGCTATAATTGTTGCCCTGCGGTATATACCTGTCCCTGCCCATCGCTAAGGTAAACCTAACCGAATTGTGGTCACTATCACCAAAGTGCTCACCTACATCTAAATCTAACACCTGGCCGAGGAGATCGTAAGAGGTTCTAAATATTTAAAGAAGAGTTAACAACGTGAGCTTTGGTCCTATAGAAAGTGAGTCTGGGTAATTAATAATGAATAATAAGGAGATAACAGGTGAATTGAACATGAATTTTGCTTCAGTCTTCACTATAGAGGATACAATTAACATCCCAGTATTAGCAGTGAGCCAGGAAATGGAAGGGGTGGGGGGTTGAGGAAGGAACTGAAGAAAATTCCAACAACCAGGGAAGTGGTACTGAGCAAGTAGATGGAGCTGCGGGCTGTCAAGTTCCCAGGTCCTGATGGACTTGATTGTAGGGTGTTAAAAGATAGTGGCTAGTGAGATAGTTGATGCATTAGTTTTAATTTTCCAAAATTCTCTAGATTCGGGGAAGGTTCTGTTAGATTGGAAAATAGTGAATGTAACTGCTTTATTCAAAAAGTAAGGGAAACAAAAAGCAGGAAACTACAGACCAGTTAGTTTAACATCTCTCTTAGGTACAATGTTCGAAGCTATTATTAAAGATGATGTAGCAGGGCTTTTAAAAAGGTTAAGGTAATCCGGCAGAATCAACCTGAGTTTGTGAAAGGGAAATCATGTTTAAACAATTTATTGCAGGTCTTTGAAGAAGTAACATGTGCTGTGGATAAGGGGCAATTGATGGATGTAATGTACTTAGATTTTCAGAAGGCCATTAATAAGGTGCCACATCAAAGGCTATTGCACAAAATAAAAGCTCATGGTGCAGGGGGAAAAATATTGGCATGGATAGAGGATTGACCAGCTAACAGGAAACAGAGAGTAGGCATAAATGGGCCAATTTCTGCTTGGAAAGATGTGACGAGTGGTCTGCCACAGTAATATGTGCTGGGGTCTCAACATTTTACAATTTATATAAATGACTTGGATGAAAGGACTGAAGGTATGGTTGCTAAATTTGATGAGGATACAACGATAGATAGGAAAGTGACACGTGAAGAAGACATAAGGAGGATGCTGAGGGATATAAATCGGTTAAGTAAGTGGGAAACAAATGGAGTATAATGTGAGAAAATGTGAAATTTTCCATTTTGGCAGGTAGAAAAGAAGCATATGATCTAAATGGTGAGAGATTGCAGAACTCTAAGATAGAGGGGGATCTGGGTACCCTTGTGCATGAATATCAAAAGGTTAGTATGCAGTTTCAGCAAGTTATTAGGAAAGCTAATAGAATGATATCATTTATGGGAAATTGAACATAAAAGTAAGGAGGTTTAAGCTACAGTTATACTGGAAATTGGTGAGACCATGTCTGGAGTACTGTGTACAGTATTGGTCTCCTTATTTAAGGAAGGATGGCATTCAGAGAAGGTTGACCAGACTAATGCCTTGAATGGGCAGGTTGTCTTAGGAGAAAAGGTTGGAAAGGGTCGGCTTTTAGCCACTGGATATAAGAGCAAGAGGCGACTTGATTGAAACATATATGATACTGAGGGTTCTTAACAGGGTGGATGTGGAAAGGATGATTCCCCTTGTGGGAGAATCTAGAACTAAGGGTCACTGTTAAAAAATAAGGGGTCGCCCATTAAAGACAGAGATGAGGAGAATTGTTTTTCTCTGAGGGTCGTGCGTCTTTGAAACTCTTTTCCTCAAAGGCAGTGGAAACAGTGACTTTGAATATTTTTTAAAGCAGAGGTAGATAGATGCTTGATATGCAAGTGGGTGACTGGTTATTGGGGGTAGGCGGGAATGTGGATTGAGGTTACAATCAAATCAGCTATAATCTTATTGAATGGTGGAGCAGGCTCGAAGGGCCAAGTGGCCTACTCCTGCTCCTAATTGGTATGTTCTATGTTCGTATGACAAGTCCCCACGATTAGATGGCCTGCATCCTAGGGCCTTAAAGTATGTAGCTGCAGAGATAGTGTAGGCATTGATTATAATATTCCAAAATTCCTTAGATTCTGGATGGATCCCAGCGGATTCGAAAATAGAAAATGTAACACATTTGTTCAAGAAAGGAGGGAAACAAAAAACAGGAATCTATAGGCCAGTTAGCCTAAAATCTGTCAAAGGGAATTGCTGGAATCCATTGAAAAGGAGGTTATAGCAGCATACCGACAAAAGCATCACGGGATCAGACAGAATCAACATGATTTTGTGAAAGGGAAATCATATATAACTAATATATTTAAGCTCTTTGAGGAAGTGACAAACAAGGTGAATAAAGGGGCACCTGTAGATGTGGTGTATTTGGATTTCCAAAAGGCACGGGATAGGGGGTAAAATATTGGCATGGATAAAGGATTGGTTAGCTAACAGGAAACAGAGACTAGGGATAAATGGGTCTTTTTGTGTTGGAAAACAGTAACTGGTGAAGTACTACAGGGATCAGTGCTGGGGCCTCAACTATTTACAGTCTGTATCAATGACTTGGGTGCAGGGATAGGATGTGTGGTCGCTAAATGTGCCGATGACAGCAAGATGGGAAGGAAAGTAAGTCATCAAGAGGAGGCAAATAGTTTACAAAGGCATATAAATAGGTTAAGTGAGATCGGCAAAAACTTGGCAGATGGAGCATAATGTGATAAAATGTGACGTTGTCGACTTTGGCAGGAAGAATAAAAAAGCAGGATACTATTTAAATGTAGAAAGCGTGCACAGCTCGGTGGTACAGAGGGATCTGAATGTCCTGGTACATGAATCAGAAAGAGTTAGTATACAGGGACAGCAAGTGATTAGAAAGGCAAATGGAATGTTCGTGTTTATTGCAAAGGGAATCGTGTATAAAAGTGGGAAGTTTTACTGCAGCTGCGCAGGGCTTTGGCGAGAATTCATCAGGTGTACTGCATACAGTTTTAGTCTTCTTATTTGATAAAAATAATATAATTGCATTCGAGGCAGGTAAGGCAACGTTCCCTCGAATCATTCAGCGAGTGGAGGTCTGATTTTATGAAGAAAGGTTGAAAAGGTTGTGCTATAGCCATTGTATTATGAAAGAACAAGAGGTGATCAGAGTGAAACATGGAAGATCCTGAGTGGACTTGATCGAGCCGATACCGGGAAGATGTTTCCTCGTGTGGGGAGACTGGAACTATGGGATGCAATATAAAAATAAGAGTTCAGCCATGTTAAGCCATGATCTTATCGAATGTTGGAGCAGGCTCAAAGGGCCGAATTAGTTACTGGTGTTTCAGAGTCCCATGTTCCTATGCCCAGCAATGCCTCAATGTTAATATTCTCACTCGTGTGATCAATACCTCCATGGCCTCACCAATCTGTGTCTCTCCCTGACCACACATTTCATCTCTCCAGCTCCAAAGGTGCTGCGGAAGTTTGGATCCATAAAATGGTGTCAGCTGTACTGCCAGTCACATCAGCACATTGTACAGGACACCCAGGCTGGCCGGGGTGATAGCGTGGGTGTAACGTGTATGTGTCTGTAACGTGAGGAGGGTCTGAATATGGTGTCAATCAGATATTCCGACAGCTTTGATGTACGTCTTTGAAACTTGGTCTGTGCATGTCCACTGACCACCTGTGTTAGTCACTATCAGCTGAACATACATTCAGCAGCACGAGGAACCCCCTCTAGTGTTATTTAAAAGAACCAGGCATCCAGCTTACAGGTGAGGGGCCTTTGACTTACTTCTGCTATTCTAAGGTTAGTGGAGATGCTGTGTACAGTTTTCTGAAGGTTGTGTAGTGAGCTGCTGCAGACATTCAGGGAGGCCAGAGGATTTGGTGACCCAACTCTGGACGAGGTATGGGGACTGTAACATGATCAACAAATGGAGCAGAGTCTGCAGAGAGGGGATGCTCTGTAAAGAGGGAGGAGGAGGGGTCTTTGCCCTACCCACCCCAGGTTTTCCGAGAACAAAAAGAGCAGTGGTCCTAATACCAAGTCCTGGGGAACACCAGTATGTACTCCCATCGAGTCTGAACAACAACCTTTCACCACTTCACTCTGTTTTCTGTTCTTTAGCCAATATTAAATATTTGGAAGACTGAAATCATTGCTTTCACTCCCCACTCCAACTTTGTTCCCTTGCTATTGATTCCATTCCTCTCCCTGCCAACAGTTTGAGATTAAGACAGTCTGTTTGCAACCTTGGTGTCACATTTCACCACAAAATGATCGTTAACCTCATTTTCTGGATATCATTACAGCCGCCTATTTCCACCTTAGTAACATCACCTGACTTCACCCCTGTCTCAGTCCATCTGCAGCTGAAACCTCATTCATGCCTTCGTCACCTCTCGATGTGATTATTCTTACTCACTCCTGGCTGATCTCCCACATTCTACTCTCTGTAAACCTGAGGTCATCCAAAACTCTGCTGCCCATGCCTTAGTTCACACCAAGTCAGTTTCGTCTATCACTGACTGACATTGTCTCCCGGTTAAGCAATGTCTTGATTTTAAAATTCTCCACCTTGTTTCCATATCCCTCCATGGCTTCATCCCTCCCTACCTCTGGTATCTCCTCCATCACCACAACCCACTGAGATATCTGTGCTCCTCTAATTCTGGTCTCTTGTGCATCCCTGATTTTAATCACTGCACCACTGGCGGCCGTGCCTTCAGCTGCCGGGGCCCTAAGCTGTGTAATATCTTCCCTACACCTCTTCACCTCTCCACATCGCTTTCCTCCTTTTAGACACTCCTTAAACCCTACCTCTTTGACTAAGCTGTTGGTCATCTGACCTAATATCTCCTGTAGTGTCTCAGCGTTATACTTTGCTTCTTAATGCTCCTGTGAAGCACCTTGGGATGTTTTACAATGTTAAAGGCATTATATAAATATAAGTTGTTGTTGTTGAATTTTGTCAGACATGATTTTTCATGAGCATATCCATGTTGCTAGCCAGTTAGTATCCACTGTTTTTCCAAGTAACAAATATTTTTCCCCTGGGTTGTCACATCTACATTTTCCCCCAGTGGTGACACTAGTATGTTTGGTTAATAATTGTAGGGTTTCTGCTATCTCTCCTTTTTTAAACAGGTTGCAACATTTGCAACCGTCCAGTCCTCTGTCACCACTCCCATATCCAAGGAGAATTGAATGATTCTGGCCAGTGCCTCTGCTATTGCCACCATTCCTTCCCTCAGCAACCCTCATACATCCCATCCAGACTGGGTAAATGTTCAACTTTATTGTGATACAGAAAGTGCCTGGATTGAAAGTGGTTAACTGAACCTGTTTGTTCAGTGACTGTAATTAATGTCAGTCTCCATGGATCCTAATTGTGTCACTGGCGGGTTTCCATCTTCTATTAAAATGGACTCCTTTCAATGTGTGATCCCATACTGTGAACTGGAGCATAACCCGGGCACTAACATTGGTCAGCGGCTCCAGAGAGATGGAGAGGATGGATCAGAATCTGGGAACAATAGATTGGAATGTTACAACAATGGATCAGAATCTGGGAACAATAGATTGGAATGCTACAACAATGGACAGGAGTCTATCCTGGGATATCTACATTCTTTCTACATATTATGATTGGTTCTCATTAAACTCGCGATTCCATCACGCACTTAAGATTATTCAATACATTTACTATCCCATTCTCGCTATTGTTGGTGTCCCTGGTAAGTCTCGCTCTCTCTCTCTCTGTCCAGCTATTAATTCTATAAACCGTTTTTAACTGCATTACTGCTCCTGTCATTTACTCTACCCTGCTTGCTGCTGTTATTATTCTTGGTGAATATCTCCAACTATTAGCTCTATAAACCATTGCAAATAGTCTTACAGTTTTTGTCATTTACTGTCTCATCTTTGCTTCTGCTGCTGTTTCTATTTCCAGCCAGGAGATCTCTGAAATACGGTTCTGTAATGTACCTTCGGGAAGCCGGAAGCCGGTGTCATTGGTTTCCATACAAACTCCATCCCCTATCTGTCAAACTCATCCCCCACCCTGGCTAATGTCTGAGGCTGAACCAGACTGTATACAACCTCTGTGTTCTATATAAACCTGAGATGAGTTCATCTCCATATTCTCTCCATCATTAACCGTCCCGACTCCCACCTCTGTAATATCACATGTCTCCAGCTCTGCCTCAGACCACCTGCTGCATAAACCCTCATCTGTACCTTTGTTAAATCCACATTTGACTATTCCAACTCTATCCTGGTCACCTCCCAGTTATAAAACTCCATAAACCACAGATCATCCAGAACTCTGCTGCCTGTATCCTAACTCACACCAAATCCCGATCACCCACCATCTCTGTGCTCACTGATCTACATTGACTCCCGGTCTGACAGCACCTTATTTGTAATATTCTCATTTTTGTGTTTGAATCTCTCCATGGCTCGCCCCTCCAATTAATCCCATTCCCCTGTCCATATTCCATATTCTTGAAAATCTTTATGTCCAATTTCCTTCATAAAGTGAGTTGTTTTAAATCCCTATCTTCCCCTGCTGTGATTTTCTATCTATGGCCCCGCTGGTGCCAACGCTATGGTAACCTGGTTTCATAAAATGACGTGAATTGCACAGCCGGCTACTTCTAGCGTGGTCAGCACAATGCCCCATGCTGGACAGGGCGCTGGTGTGGTCAGCACAGTGTCCCATGCTGGACAGGGCTCTAGTGAGGGCAGCACAGTGCCCCATGCTGGACAGGGCGCTAGTGTGGTCAGTACAGTGCCCCATTCTGGCCACGCTCTAGTGTGGTCAGCACAGTGCCCCATGCTGGGCAAGGGTCTAGTCCTGTTGTAACATGCATGTGATGCTCATATGAGGAGGGTTTGAATGTGACGTCAGTGAGCGATTCTGACAGCTTTGATGTACGTCTTTGAAACTTGGTCTGTGCATGTCCACTGACCGCTTGTGTTAGTCACTCTCAGCTGAACATACATTCAGCAGCACGAGGAACCCCCTCTTGTGTTATTTAAAAGGACCAGGCATCCAGCTTGCAGGTGAGGGGCTTTTGACTTACTTCTGCTATTGTTACGTTAGTGGAGGTGCTGTGGATGGTTATCTGGAGGGTGTGTTGTGAGCTGCTGCAGACATTCAGGGAGGACAAAGGATTTGGTGACTCAACTCTGGACGAGATATGTGGACTGTAGTTAGAGTGTCTCTTGGTCTGTAGCACGAACAACAAATGTGGCAGAGGCTGCAGATAGGGGAAGCTCTGTAAAGAGTAAGGAGGAAGGGGAATCTGCCCTACCCACTCCGGGTTTTCGAAGAGCACTTTTCCTACCTACTCCTAACCCAGGAGCAGTGTGTGAGGTGACTCTGATTCAGTAATGATGTGGTCACAGAGCTGTGTCACGTCCTGTAAGACGACCTGGAGCCTCAGACCAGGGTGAGGACGTAGCTGTCAGTGGCTGTTAAGATCACAGTTTCATTGAACTTCTATGCATCTGGATCTTTCCAGGCAGGAGCAGGAGACATATCTAACATAGAGTCACAGAGAGTGATAGAGACATCTACGACACAGGAGGAGGCCATTCGGCCCCTCCGTGCCATCTCTGTGTGGAACCATTCAGTCAGTCCCACTCTCCCACTCAACCCCCTATCCCTGCAAGTTCATTTCCTTCAGGTGCCCATCCAGTTTCCTTTTGAAATCATTCATTGTCTCGGCTTCCATCACCCTCATGGGCAGTGAGTTCCAGCTCATTAACATCCACTGTGCAAAAAAGCTCTTCCTCATATTCCCACTGCATCTCTTACCCAAAACCATCCATCTCTGTCCCGGAGTCCGTGTTTCATCAGTTAATGGGAACAGCTTTTCCTTGTCTATTTTATCTTCTTCTTCTTTGGCCTCCTTGTCTCGGCACACAATGGGTAAGCGCCTGGAGGTGGTCAGTGGCTTGTGAAGCAGTGCCTGGAGTGGCTTGTGAAGGCCAATTCGAGAGTGACAGACTCTTTCACAGGTGCTGCAGATAACATTGGTTGTTGGGTCTGTCCCACAGTTGGCTTATCTAATCTTACCTAAGCCTATCATAATCTTGTACACCTTTATCATACCTCTCTCATCCTCCTTTACTCCAGGAGAACAACTCCATCTTCTCCAAACTAACCTTGGAACTAACCATCCCGCTCCCCCGCCCCACCCCCCACCAACCCCCTCCCCCCAATCCCTGGAACCATTCTGGTAAATCTCCTCTTCACCCTCTCACGGACCTTCACATCCTTCCTAACATGTGCTGACCAGAACTGGACACAGTTCTCTAGTTGGGGCCTAACCAATGCTTTATAAAATTTCAGTACAACTTCCCTGCTTTTGTATCTTTGCCTCTGATCATCAAGCCCAAGATCTTATAAGCTTTGCTTAACACTCTCCTGATATGTCATTCCACCTTTAATGATCAATGCATATAGAGCCCCAGGTCCCTCTGCTCCTGCACAATCTTTAGAACTGTCCCATTAAGTCTATATTGCTTTCCTATTCCATCTGATAAAATGCATCATCTCACACTCCTCTGTATTAAATTCCACCTGCCACTTCTCCGTCCATTCTGCTAGCCTATCTATATCCTGTTGTAGGCAGTTTGCATCATCCTCACTGTTTAACACATCTCCAAGTATGGTATCATGGGAAAATTTTGAAATTCTAATCTGAATTCCAAGATCCATCTTGTATATATATAGCAAAAAAAAAAGCAGTTGGTCCTCGCACTGACCCTTGGAAAACATCACTGTCTACCATCCTCCAGTGTGAAAAACGACCGTTCACCAGCACTCTGCCCGAACTATCTCTTCTTTGAAGGTAGCCCATTGTTCAGATCCTGTTTTCCTGCCAAACGTTGACTCTAATTTATTCGCCGCAGCTCCATTTTTACACCGGTTGACTTGTTGAAGTTGACTTTCTCATAGTTAATTATTCTTACTCTGGATTGCTCTTTGTCCTTTCCCATAGTCAACAAAAACCTTATGATACAATGATCACTGTCCCCTAAATGTTCTCCTACTGATACTTAATCCACTTGGGTCCAGCTCATTCGCGAGAACCAGGTCTAGCAGTGCCTCCTTTCTCGTTGGACTAGGAACATATTGTCGTTTAAAAGTTTCCTGCACACACTGTAGTAACTCCTGCCTCCCTCCGCCCTTTACATTACTACTATCCCAGTCCATATTAGGATAATGAATGTTCCCCCATTGTAACTACTCTATAATTCTTGCATCTTTCAGTAATTTTCTTGCAGATTTGTTCCTCCACATCCTTCCCATTAGCTGATGGCCTATAGACAACACCGAGCTATGTAAATGCACCTTTTTTTGTTCTTTTGCTCTATCCAAATAGATTCTGCCCTTCACCCACCTACGCACCCACCCAGCCCCACTCCCACCTCCCCACACACGTCCCCGGGACTTTCACTCTCTCCAGCACTATAATGTTCTCCTTAACCAATACCACCACTCTTACTCCTTTTCTCCCTTTCTTATTTTTCCTGAACACCTTGTATCCAGGAATATTTAACACCCAGTTCTGCCCTTCTTTGAGCCAGATCTCTGTTATAGCCACAACATCATATTTCCACATGGCAATCTGCACCTGTACCTCACCAGTCTTATTAACCACACTCCGTATTCACATACATGCACATCAACCCTGATGTAAACTTTATTACTTCCTCCCCTACTCAGACCCCAACTAATAACTTTCTAAACCCTACTATAGTGTTATCCATCTCTCCCAGTATTCTGAGCACTTTAGAATTCCTTTCTGATGTTTACTCCTGGTTTCCACACCCATGCCATTTAGTGTTAACCCTCTCCAATAGCACTAACATATCACCCTGCAAGGAAATTAGTCCAGCTCTGTTCAGGTGCAACTGTCCGGCCGGTACAGATCCCCATTCTCCAGAACTGGTCTCAGAGTCCAGAAATCTAAACCTCACCACTTCTGCAGCAACCTCCCAGCCACACATCCATCTGTACTATCCTTCTACTTCTATACTCATTCGCACGGTGTACTGGGAGTAATCCAGAGATTACTACTTTGAGAGGCTAACTTCTTTCCCAGCGCACGGAATTCTGACTGCAGGACCACCTCCCTCTTTCTGCCCAGTTCATTCGTACCGATGTGGACGATCACAGCTGGCTGTTCACCAACACCCCCTCCCCACTCCCCCCACCCCGCCCCCCCCCCCCCCCACGCCACGTTCAGGATGCTCTGCAGCTGCTCAGTGATATCCTTGACCCTGACACCAGGGAGGAAACACATCATCCTGGATACATGTCTGCGGCCTCAGAAACGCTGGTCTGATCCCGTGACTATCGAATCTCCTGTCACTGTCAACATTGTACATTCTACTCTTCCCTGTACCTCCCCCCCCCCCCACCCCCCTTACAGCTGAGACAGCCCTGGTACCATGGCCTTGTCTCTGGCTGAAGTCCGCTGATAAAACATCACTTTCCTCAGTATTGAATACTGGTTGGAGTGTGAGATGCACTCTGGGGTCTCCTGTGCTCCCTCTCTGATTCGTCTTGACTGTCTGGTGATCACCCATTCCCTCTCTCCCTGCATGCCCTTATGCTGTGGGGTGACCACATCTAGAAACGTGCTCTCCACAAATCACTCAAACTCATGTATACACCACAGTGACATCCATGGTCCCACCATCTGCAGCTTGTACATCCCCACAGACAGCAGGATGAGGGAGAGGTGTGAGCTCAGCAGGGACATAAGGCAGGAACATAGCACCTTCCTGAATTCTCTCGGTGATGCCGGATGCTACGAGCTCTGTCACAATTGTTCCCATGAGGGGGAGAACCATCTCCTCCCTCAGGCTCAGGGGATGAAGGTAAGCCTGGTCCCCGCTGGTTCAATGCTGCTCCCTGTGATTATCGGCCACCTTGTCCTGTAAGAGAGAGGGCAGAAAGTCAGTGATTGTTTTGCAATGTGTTTGGGTGATGTGCCTGTCATAACTGGATAGCTGGTGGTATGCGAAGGCAGTGAGAGGTGGATGTGAGGCTGGTATCAGTGGAAGGTGTGTGAGGGTGAGGTGGAGTATGTGAATGTTAGGTGTGAGTCCTGAGTGTTCGGGACTGTTGATGGGTGAGTGATGGGGTTGTGATACATTGAGCAGTGTGAGAGGTTGGTGGTTTTGGGGGTAGGAGACGCCATGTGGAGATGAATTCACTGACGTTGACCACCCGTGTGAGCTCATTAAACTTCTCTGGCACCGCTGCCAGGTCCTCAGGGCCAGACATCTTGCATTGACCTCCCTGGCCACCTGCTCCCATTCCCTGCGGAGTGCGTTTCTTGAGGGTCTCCACCCCACCTCACAGAAACATGGCCTCTCTTCTCCTGTCACCCACCATGACTAAGGCCTCCAGCACCACATCCGTGAACCACAGAGCCCTTTCTCTGTCTTAGTATTCCATCTACCTTTTCTCCAATTGCAGCATTCACAGTCAGCAGCAGCAGCCTACTGTGATTTAGTGCAGCTACCCTTTAAGGGGGACAGACTGCCTTTAAGGGCTCAATCCTGTCTGAAACATGTGCTAGACTCAGACCCAGTTAGGTCTCCTGTTCAGTGTGCAGACAGACAGCAGTGCGGGTCACACTGGGCGGCCCGTAGAATTAATGGAAATGAGGAGGCCGCAGGAATTTTGCGTCACCTGCCTCAACAGGAATGGGCATGGGCAGCTCATGACACTTCTGCCCAAAAACCGATGCAAACCCGGTTTTCTCTCTCTTTCTATTTTCCTTTCCCCCTTTCTCACTCTCTCTCCCTTTACTCTGTCTCCTGCTCACAGAATTAGAGACAGATGCAGCACAGAAGGAGGCTGTTCGGCCCTTTGTGTTAGTGCTGTCTCTTTGAAAGAGCTGTCTAATTATTACTACTCTCCTCCTTTTTCCCCAGACTAAATTCTCTTTTGAAAGATATTATTGAATCTGCTTCCATCATGTTTTCAGGCAGTGAATTCCAGATCCCAACAACTCGCTGTGAAGGAAAATTCTCCTCATTTCACCTCCGGTTCTTTGTCAATTACCTTCAACCTGTGTCTTCTTAATACTGAACTTTCTGACACAGGAAACAGATTCACATTAATTACCCTATCAAAACCCTTCATGATTTTGAATTCTAGATTATATCTCCCCTTACCCTTCACTGCTCTAAAGAGTACAATCCCAGCTTTTCCAATCTCTCCACGTAACTGAATTCCCAGATCCCTGGTACAATATGTTTCAAATTCTGCTATTCCATGTGTCATGTACTGGGATATGCTGTAGTGTTTTATATATATTTAACATAACTTCCCAGTTTTGTTTTCTGTGCCTCTATTTATAACGCCCAGGATCTCATATGCTTTATTAACTGCTTTGTTAACCCCTCCTGTGACCTTCAAGGATTTACACATAAACTCCCCAGGTCTCTCTGTTCTTGCACTCCCTTTACAGTTGTAACATGTAACTTGTGTTGTCTCTCCACATACATCCTTCTAAAATGTATTACCTCACATCTCTGCTGTGACAATTCAAATTTGAGAAGATTGAAGACATTGTTTTCAGTCCTTGCTCCAAACTTCATTCCCTAGCTACCGACTTCATCCCTCTCCCTGGCAATTGTGTGACACTAAACCAGACTGTTCACACCTTGGTGTCATATTTGACCCCGAGATGACCTTCTGACCACATCTACACACCTTCACTAAAACAGCCTATCTGCACCTAGAAAATCATGGAAAAGTCATTTAAAAAATCATAGAATGCTGACAACACAGAAAGAGGCCACTTAGCCCATTGTGTCTCTGCTGCCCAAAAAACGACCTCCCCAGCCGAATCCCACCTTGCAGCATTTGGTCCCTAGCTCTGCAGATTAAATCACTTGAGGTGTAGCAGGTACATTTAAAATCTACCCTTTCAGAAAATGAGTTCCAGACCCCACCCCACCACACTCTGGGTGATTTTTTTCCTCATCTCCCCTCTACTTTTTCTACCAATCATTTAAATCAATGCCCTCTTGTCACTGATCTCTTTGCTAAGGTGAACAGACGCTTCAACCCCACTCTATCCAGAGCCCCTCACAATTATGTACATTTCAATCAGATCTGCCCTCAGCCTTCTCTGTTGCAAGGAGAACAACCCCAGCCTATCCAATCTTTCCTCAAAGCTGCATTTTCCCAGTCCCAGCAACATGTTTCTAAATCTCCTCTGTACCCTCTCTCGTGCAGTTACATCCTTTCTGTATTGATGTGACCAGAACCAGTACTCAAGTTGTGGCCTAACCATTGATTTATGTAGTTCCAGCAGAACCTCCCTGCTCGTATATTCAATACCTCGGCTAATAAGGGAAAGGATTCCATATGACCTCTTAACCACCTTATCGAGCTGTCCTGCTACATTCAGCTATCTGTGGGCATTCACTCTAAGGTCTGTCACTTCCTCTACACTTCTCAGTATTCTCCCATTAATCGTGCATTCCTTTGCCTTATTTGACTTCCCCAAATGCATCATATCGCACTTATCGAACCTGAATTCAATTTGCCACTTCTCTGCCCACCTGACCAGTCCATCAATAACTTCCTGCAGTGTACAGCTATCCTCCTTGCGATCTACCACACGGTCAATCTTTGTATCGTCTGCAAACTTCTTGATTATGCCCCTACCTTTACTTCCAAATCGTTAATATATGCGACATAAAGCAGGGGTCCCAGTACTGAGCCGTGTGGAATTTGCTTTTTTTTATTCATTCGTGGGATTTGGGCGTCACTGCCTGGGCCTGTATTTACTGCCCATCCCTTATTGCCCTTGAACTGAGTGGCTTGTGAGGCCATTTAATAGTCCATCACATTGTTGTGGGTCTGGAGTCACATGTGGCCAGATCAGGTAAGGACAGCGGATCTCCTTCCCTGAAGGGCATTAGTGAAGCAGATGGGCTTTTCAAACAATCGACAATGGTTTCATGGTCACCATTAGAGTCACTGTTTAATTCCAGAACTATTAATTGATTTCAAATTTCATTATGTGTCATGGTGAAATTCGAATCCACGTCCCCGGAGTGTTAACCTGGGGTTGCTGGATTTACATTGTCACTACACCACTGCCTCCACTAAATGCTGCTGGAAACATCCCTCCAGTCGCGAAAACGCCTGTCAACAATTACTCTTTCTTTCCTGTCACTGAGCTAATTTTGCATCCGCCTTGCTGCATTTCCCTGGATCCCCTAGAATTTTATTTTTAACAAGTCTGCTATGTGCGCCCTTGCCTAAAAGTCATGCTAAAATCCAAGTAGACCGCATCAACTACATTAACCTCATCTATCGTCCTTGTTACTTCATCAAAATAATCATGCAAGTTAGTCAGACACGATCTTCCCTTAACACATCTATGGTGATTATCCTTGATAAACCTGTGCCTTTCTAAGTGACAGTTTATGCTGTCTCTCAGAATAGATTACAATAATTGTCCCACTCTGAGGTTAGACTGGCTGTCCTGTATTTATTCGGTCTATCCTTCGCTCCCTGTTTTAACAGTGGTACAATGTTAGCAGTTCTCCAATCCTCCATCACCACACCTGTATCCAGTGAGTACTGGAAAATCATGGATATACCTTTGGCTATTTCTTCTGTTGCTTCTTTTAACAACCTGGGGTACATTTCATCACGCCATGGTGATGTATCAACTTTCAATGATGCTCTTTCCATTAATACTTCCTCTCTGCCTATGTTTATCACATCCAATAATTCACACACCTCCTCCTTAACTGCAATATCTGCACCGTTCCCCTCTTTTGTGAAGACAGGTACAAAGTATTCATTAACAACCATATCAGTAACTACTGTCCCGACACATAGGTTACCTTTTCGGTCATTAATGGGCTCTACTCTCTCCTCAGTTGTCTCTTAGCCTTAATGTATTGAAAGAAAAAACATACATGGGTTCACCTTGATTTTGCTTGCCAATATTTTTTTAATGATCTGTCCTTTATGTCGTAAATTCCTTTTTGATATCAGCCTTCCACTTTCTATACTCCTCTTGTTTTTCTGTTGTATTGAGTTCTCGGTGTGGGACATAAGCTTGCCATTCTTGCTGTATCTTACCCTGTAGGCTCCTTGACATCCATGGAGCTGGGGAATGAGACTGACTTGATTCATCTGCAAAGCGCTGGCACGGACTCGATGAGTTGAAATGTCCCATTCTGTGCCAGAATTGATTATGCCTCTATGACTCTATGACATGGGTATTCTATTACAACAACTTTCCTATACTGGGAAAGTTTATAAAGGACTGGGCAGTATCACCCTATTAAACCCCGTGATGTAAGTGAAATGTTTGATGCCCCAGAAGATGGTTAACAAATGTCCTTCACAAACAGAGTAAATCAGTTCAGCCCCACTCACAATTCTGGAGTCATTCACAATGGGGAGTAGTTTCTCCTGGTTTTTACTACATAGGACAGCATCCAGGCTTTTCACTGTGTCCCCCACCTCCATGTGGAAAGTCTTGTCAGGGTTAGGTGAGATAAGACACGTTGCCTGGGCGACAGATTTCTTCAATTGTGTTACTGCTTCTGTGCTCACTTCAGTCCAACCGGGTTAAACCTGGTCTTCACCATCATTAGGTAGTTCATAAAGAGGAGTCACAGTCTCTGCAAATCGAGGTATGAGGTTCCACTGATACCCCATCAGTCTGAGGATAGGACACAGGGCAGTCTTTGAGGTGGACAGGGGTAGACACTACATGAGGGTCCACTGATACTCCACAAGCCTGGGGATAGGACACAGGTCGTTCTTTGAGGTGGACAGGGGTAGACACTGGATGAGGGTCCACTGAAACCCCACCAGCCTGAGTTTAGGACACAGGGCAATCTTTGAGGTGGACAGGGCTAGACACTGGATGAGGGTCCACTGAAACACCACCAGCCTGAGGTTAGGACACAGAGCAGTCTTTGAGGTGGACAGGGCTAGACACTGGATGAGGGTCCACTGAAACCCCACCAGCCTGAGGATAGGACACAGAGCAGTCTTTGAGGTGGACAGGGGTAGACACTGGATGAGGGTCCACTGAACCCCCACCAGCCTGAGGATAGGAAACAGAGCAGTCTTTGAGATGGACAGGGGTGGACACTGGATGAGGGTCCACTGATACCCCACCGGTCTGAAGATAGGACACAGAGCAGTCTTTGAGGTGGACAGGGGTAGACACTGGATGAGGGTCCACTGAAACCCCACCAGCCTGAGGAAAGGACACAGAGCAGTCTTTGAGGTGGACAGGGGTAGACACTGGATGAGGGTCCACTGAAACCCCACCAGCCCGAGGATAGGACACAGGGCAATCATTGAGGTGGACAGGGGTAGACACTGGATGAGGGTCCACTGAAACCCCACCAGCCTGAGGATAGGACACAGAGCAGTCTTTGAGGTGGACAGGGCTAGACACTGAATGAGGGTCCACTGAAACCCCACCAGCCTGAGGATAGGACACAGAGCAGTCTTTGAGGTGGACAGGGGTAGACACTGGATGAGGTTCCACTGAAACCCCACCAGCCTGAGGATAGGACACAGGGCAGTCTTTGTGGTGGACAGGGGTAGACACTGGATGAGGGTCCGCTGATACCCAAACAGCCTGAGGATAGGACACAGGGCGGTCTTTGAGGTGGACAGGGGTAGACACTGGATGAGGGTCCACTGAAACCCCACCAGCCTGAGGATAGGACACAGGGCAGTCTTTGTGGTGTACTGGGGTAGACACTGGATGAGGATCCATTGATACCCACTAGCCTGAGGATAGGACACTGAGCAGTCTTTGAGGTGGACAGGGGTAGACACTGGATGAGGGTCCACTGATACCCCACCAGTCTGAAGATAGGACACAGGGAAGTCTTTGTGGTGTACTGGGGTAGACACTGGAATAGGGTCCACTGATACCCCACCCGCTTGAGGATAGGACACAGAGCAGTCTTTGAGGTGGACACGGGTAGACACTGGATGGACTCGACCTGGTGTTGGTCTGGGCTGATGCTGGATGATGCAATCTGGACAGCTGGAACGGTAACACGATGTTAAAATGTGTCTACGTCAACGCCAGGAGTATCCAGAATAAGGTGGGTGAGCTTGCAGCATGGGTTGGTGCCTGGGATCTCGATGTTGTGGCCATTTCGGAGACATGGGTAGAGCAGGGACAGGACTGGATGTTGCGGGTTCCGGGATTTAGATGTTTCACTAAGAACAGAGAAGATGGTAAAAGTGGGGGGGGGGGGGGGGAGTGTGTGGCATTGTTAATCAAGGAAAGAATTACAGCGGCAGAAAGGACGTTTGAGGACTGAGGTAGTCTGGGCCGAGGTTGGAAACAGGAGAGGAGAGGTGACCCTGTTGGGAGTTTTCTATAGACCTCCAAATAGTTCCAGAGATGCAGAGGAAAGGATAGCAAAGATGATTCTTGACAGGAGCGAGAGCAACAGGGTAGTGGTTATGGGGGACTTGAACTTTCCAAATATTGACTGGAAATACTATAGTTCGAGTACTTTGGATGGGTCTGTTTTTGTCCAGTGTGTGCAGGAGGGTTTTCTGACACAGTGTGTAGACAGGCCAACCAGGGGCGATGCCACATTGGATTTGGAACTGGGTAATGAACCCGGCCAGGTGTTAGATTTAGAAGTTGGTGAGCACTTCGGTGATCGTGATCACAATTCGGTTAGGTTTACCTTAGCGATGGGCAGGGACAGGTATATACAGCAGGGCAAGAATTATAGCTGGGGGAAAGGAAATTATGATGCGATTAGGCAAGATTTAGGATGCGGAGGATGGGGAAGGAAACTGCAGGGGATGGGTACAATCGAAATGTGGAGCTTATTCAAGGAGCAGCTACTGCGTGTCCTTGATAAGTATGTACCTGTCAGGCAGGGAGGAAGTTGTCGAGCGAGGGAGCCGTGGTTTACTAAAGAAGTTGAAGAGCTTGTCAAGAGGAAGAAGAAGGCTTATGTTTGGATGAGACGTGAAGGCTCAGTTAGGGCGCTTGAGAGTTACAAGCCAGCCAGGAAGGATCTAAAGGGAGAGCTAAGAAGAGCAAGGAGAGGACACGAGAAGTCATTGGCGGATAGGATCAAGGAAAACCCTAAGGCTTTCTATAGGTATATCAGGAATAAAAGAATGACTAGAGTTAGATTAGGGCCACTCAAGGATAGTAGTGGGAATTTGTGTGTGGAATGAGAGGAGATAGGGGAAGTGTTAAATGAATATCTTTCGTCAGTATTTACAGTAGAGAAAGAAAATGTTGTCGAGGAGAATACTGAGATAAGACTACTAGGCTAGATGGGATTGAGGTTCACAAGGAGGAGGTGTTAGCAATTTTGGAAAGTGTGAGAATAGATAAGTCCCCTGGGCCAGATGGGATTTATCCTAGGATTCTCTGGGAAGCCAGGGAGGAGATTGTAGAACCTTTGTCCTTGATTTTTATGTCGTCATTGTCGACAGGAATAGTGCCGGAAGACTGGAGGATAGCAAATGTTGTCCCCTTGTTCAAGAAGGGGAGTAGAGACAGCCCTGGTAATTATAGACCTGTGAGCCTTACTTCGGTTGTGGGTAAAATGTTGGAAAAGGTTATAAGAGACAGGATTTATAATCATCTTGAAAAGATTAAGTTCATTAGAGATAGTCAGCACGGTTTTGTGAAGGGTAGGTTGTGCCTCACAAACCTTATTGAGTTTTTTGACAAGGTGACCAAACAGGTGGATGAGGGTAAAGCCGTGGATGTGGTCTATATGGATTTCAGTAAGGCGTTTGATAAAGTTCCCCACGGTAGGCTATTGCAGAAAATACAGAAGTATGGGATTGAAGGTGAATTAGTGCTTTGGATCAGAAATTGGCAAGCTGAAAGAAGACAGAGGGTGGTGGTTGATGGCAAATGTTCATCCTGGAGTATAGTTTCTAGTGGTGTACCGCAAGGATCTGTTTTGGGGCCACTGCTGTTTGTCATTTTTATAAATGACCTGGATGAGGGTGTAGAAGGGTGGGTTAGTAAATTTGCGGATGACACGAAGGTCGGTGGAGTTGTGGATAGTGCCGAAGGATGTTGTCGGTTACAGAGGGACATAGATAGGCTGCAGAGCTGGGCTGAGATGCGGCAAATGGAGTTTAATGCGGAAAAGTGTGAGGTGATTCACTTCGGAAGGAGTAACAGGATTGCAGAATACTGGGCTCATGGGAAGATACTTGGTAGTGTAGATGAGCAGAGACATCTTGGTGTCCAGGTACATAAATCCCTGAAAGTTGCCACCCAGGTTAATAGAGCTGTTAAGAAGGCATATGGTGTGTTCGCTTTTATTAGTTGGGGGATCGAGTTTAGGAGCCACGAGGTCATGCTGCAGCTGTACAGAACTCTGGTGCGGCCGCACCTGGAGTATTGCGTGCAGTTCTGGTCACCGCATTATAGGAAGGATGTGGAAGCTTTGGAAAAGGTGCAGAGGATATTTCCTAGGATGTTGCCTGGTATGGAGGGAAGGTCTTATGAGGAAAGGCTGAGGGACTTGAGGTTGTTTTCGTTAGAGAGAAGGAGGAGAAGAGGTGACTTAATGGAGACATATAAGATAATCAGAGGGTTGGACAGGGTGGATAGTGAGAGCCTTTTTCCTCGGATGGTGATGGCAAACACGAGGGGACATAGCTTTAAGTTGAGGGGTGATAGATATCGGACAGATGTCAGAGGTAGTTTCTTTACACAGAGAGTAGTAGGGGCGTGGAACGCCCTGCCTGCAACAGTAGTAGACTCGCCAACTTTAAGGGCATTTAAGTGGTCATTGGATAGACATATGGATGAAAATGGAATAGTGTAGGTCAGATGGTTTCACAGGTCGGCGCAACATCGAGGGCCGAAGGGCCTGTACTGCGCTGTCATGTTCTATGTTCTATGTACACCAGCTGGGCCTTCGTGGATGGTCTTTTAGTCCAGCTCACAAAGTAACTGGAGTAGTTCCTTTAAAAGGGTTAAATGTATAGACATGGTCTGTGGTGATGAGGAGGAGATCAGCGACATATTGCAGCAAGCAGAAAGACTGTGAAAGGCTCATAAGGGCCCCGGCCATACGTTTGGGGAAAATAGTGGGGTTATTGTGGAACCCCTTGTGACAGACATGTCCAGGGGTATCTCTGGTCCTCAGAAGTGAATGTGAATTTAAATTGTTTCTCGAGTTTTACTGGGATACTCCAATAACCATGAGAGACATCCAGGGTGGAGAAGACAGCCCTGCCGCTGGGAATCTGGGAGAGTAGGGTTGGTGTCTCTCAGACAACCAGGTTCACACAGGGATGACTGAGTTGAGTTTGTGGTGGTCAATAGTCAGTCACCAGCTGCCATCCGGTTTTCTAACCGGCCAAATCGGGCAGTTAGTAGTATATATCTCTTTGTGAACTACACCCTGGTATAACAGTGACCTGATGGTGGCTGGAATATAAGATATAATCTTAACTCGGTAAGAATACTTTTTCATGGAGCATGCAATGGTCAGTTAATTTCTTCAACTCTGCTCATGTTTCCACAGTCATCTTTATGGGTTGTGGATACACTCGACACCGACTCGAGAATCGCCTGTACCTCAGGGTGATCAGAGGTTTCTGGTTCCCAGTCCTCTGATATTTTATTTATGAATATTGAGGGTGCACCGAAAACCAGAGTAGGGTATGTTTTAAGGTTATACAATATACAAATATAGCGATAATCAATTACTGCTGATAATCTTTGAGCACATTACTGCCCAGTAGTCCCTGTCCATTGTGCAGGATCATATAAAAGGGAGGCAGGGCTTTGACCTGAACTCTGTTCCCTCTCCTATACCACTGTAAGATCTGATCTCGGGTCACAGTTTAACCAAAAGTTGGTCGAACAGTCGCAAGCAGTTTATTGCAAGGAAACTATTGGAAAAACAAATCGGAGGGGCAGGATTAATGCCCACTTGGAGAGGCACGGATTAATCAGAGATCGTCAGCAGGGCTTTGTCAGGGGGTGATGCTGTCCAACTAACTTGATTAATTCTTTTCGAAGCAGTGACTTGATGTGTAGATGAGGGTAAAGCAGTTGATGTAGTCTACATTGACTTTTGTGAGGCTTTGATCTGGTCCTGCATGGGAGATTGGTTAAGAAGAATTGCCCATGAGATCCAGGGCAATTTGGCAAATTGCATCCAAAATTGGTTTAATGTTTTTGTGAGTGGAAGCCTGTGACCACTGGTGTACCACCGGGATCGGTGCTGGGACCCTTACTGTTTGTAGTGTGCATTAATGATTTAGACGTGAATATAGCAGGTATGATCAGTAAGTTCGCAGATGACACTAAAATTGGTTGGGTTGTAAATCGTGAGGAGTAAAGCCTTAGATTACAGAATGATATAGCTGGTCTAGTAAGATGGGCGGCGCAGTGGCAAATGGAGAATAATCCTGAGAAGTCTGAGGTGATCTCCTTTGGGAGGACTAACAAGGCAAGGAAATATACAATGGCTGGTAGGACCCGAGGAAGTACAGAGGGACAGAGGGACCTTGGTGTACTTGTCCCGAGATCACTGAAGGCAGCAGCACAGGCAGATAAGGTGGTTAGGAAGGCATGTGGGATACTTTCCTGTACCAGCTGAGGCATAGACTTTAAGAGCAGGGAGGTTATGATGAAGCTATGAAGCTGTATAAAACGCTATTTAGGCCACAGCTGGAGTACTGTGTACAGTTCTGGTTGCCGCACTATAGGAAGGATGCGATTGCACTGAGAGGGTGCAGAATAGATTCACCAGGATGTTGCCTGGGCTGGAGCATTTCAGCTATGAAGAGAGACTGAAAAGGCGAGGGTTATTTTCCTTAGAGCAGAGAAGGCTGAGGGGGACTTAATTGAGATATACAAAATTCTGAGGGGCTTCGATAGGTTATTTAGGAAGAAACCTTTTATTTCTTGTTGGGGTTTTTGAATAACTTGAAGATAGACAAGTCTCCCGGGCCTGACGGGGTATATCCAAGGATGTTATGGGAAGCAAGGGATGAAATTGCAGAGCCGCTGGCAATGATCTTTTCATCTTCTCTGCTGACGGGGGTGGTACCAGGTGATTGGAGGGTGGCGAATGTTGTGCCCCTGTTCAAGAAAGGGAATAGGAACAACCCTGGGAATTACAGGCCAGTTAGTCTTACTTCGGTGGTAGGCAAGTTGATGGAAAAGGTGCTGAGGGATAGGATTTCTGAGCATCTGGAAAGACACTGCTTGATTCGGGACAGTCAGCACGGTTTTGTGAGGGGTAGGTCTTGCCTCACAAGCCTGATTGAATTCTTTGAGCAGGTGACCAAGCAAGTGGATGAGGGTAAACCAGTGGATGTGGTGTACATGGATTTTAGTAAGGCATTTGATAAGGTCCCCCATGGTAGACTTATGGAGAAAGTCAGGAGGCATGGGATAGTGGGGAATGTGGCCAGTTGGATTAAGAATTGGCTAACTGATAGAAGGCAGAGAGTGGTCTTAGATGGTAAATACTCAGCCTGGAGCCCAGTTACCAGTGGCGTGCCGCAGGGATCAGTTCTGGGTCCTCTCCTGTTTGTGATTTTTATTAACGACTTGGATGAGGAAGTCGAAGGGTGGGTCAGTAAATTTGCAGATGATACAAAGGTTGGTGGAGTTGTGGATACCGAGGAGGGCTATTGTCGTCTGCAAAGGGACTTGGATAGGTTGCAGTGCTGGGCTGAAAAGTGGCAGATGGAGTTTAACCCTGAAAAGTGTGAGGTCGTCCATTTTGGAAGGACAAACATGAATGCAAAATACTGGGTTAACGGTAGGGTTCTTGGGCATGTGGAGGAGCAGAGAGACCTTGGGGTCTATGTGCATAGATCATTGAAAGTTGCAAGTCAAGTGGATAGGGCTGTGAAGAAGGCATATGGGGTGTTAGCGTTCATTAGCAGAGGGATTGAATTTAAGAGCCGTGAGGTGATGATGCAGCTGTACAGGACCTTGGTAAGGCCTCATTTGGAGTACTGTGTGCAGTTCTGGTCGCCTCATTTTAGGAAGGATGTGGAAGCCTTGGAGAGGGTGCAGAGGAGATTTACCAGGATGTTGCCTGGAATGGAGAATAAGTCTTACGAGGAAAGGCTGAACATTCTAGGCCTCTTCTCATTAGAAAGGAGAAGGATGAGGGGTGACATGATAGAGGTTTATAAGATGATCAGGGGAATAGATAGGGTAGACAGTCAGAAACTTTTTCCCCGGGTGGAGCAAAGCGTTACAAGGGGTCATAAATTTAAGGTGAAGGGTGGGAGATATAAGGGGGATGTCAGGGGAAGGTTCTTTACCCAGAGAGTGGTCGAGGCATGGAATGCCTTGCCCGGGGAAGTTGTTGAGTCAGAAACTTTAGGGACTTTCAAAAGGCTTTTGGATAGGTATATGGATAAAGGAGAATGATGGGGTATAGATTAAATTGTCCTTGACAGAGGACAAAGGATCGGCACAACATTGTGGGCCGAAGGGCCTGTTCTGTGCTGTATGTTCTATGTTCTATGTTCTATGTTCTTCTTAGCTGAGAGGTCAATAACCAGGGGACATTGATTTAAGGTTAGGGGCAGGAGGTTTAGAGTGGATTTGAGGAAACGAATTTTCACCCAGAGGGTGGTTCGCTTCTGGAACCCACTGCCTGAAGAGGTGGTGGAGGCAGGAAACCTTACTACATTTAAGAAGTATCTAGATGAGCACTTGGAACGCCACAGCATACAAGGCTACAGGCCCAGTGCTGGAACTGGGATTAGAATAGTTAGGTGTTTGATGGCCAGAACAGACATAGTAGGCCAAAGTGCCTGTTTCTCTGCTGCATTTCTCTACATCTGTATGACTCTATTGAGGAGTAACAGTTCAAATACAGCACAACATCAGAATAAACATGGTAGACATACGACCTGTGGCAGATTTGAAAGGCTTTCTGGCAATGGATCAGATGTTAGAAGCTATTATTAAAGACTCTATAGCAGGGCACGTAGAAAAATTCAAGGTAATCAGGCAGAGTCAACATGGTTTTGTGAAAGGGAAATGATGTTTAACCAATGTATTGGAGTTCTTTGAAGAAGTAACATGCAGAGTGGATAAAGTGGAACTGATGGATGCACTGGACATAGATTACCAGAAGGCATTTGATAAGGTACCACATCAAACGTCATTGTGGAAAATAAAAACCAATGGTGTAGGGGGTTAACATATTGACATAGATAGAAGATTGGCTAGCTAACAGGGAACAGAGAGCAGGCATACATGGGTCATTTTCTGATTGGCAAGATACAACGAGTGGTGTGTCACAGGGATTATTGCTGGGGCCTGAACTTTTTACAATTTATATAAATGATTTTGATGACTGGAACGAAGGTATGGTTGTAAAATTTGCAAATGACTCAAAGATAGGTATGATGGTAAGTTCTGAAGAGGACATAAGGCGGCGACAAAGGGATATAGATAGGTTAAGTGTGTGAGCAAAGATATAACAAATGGAGTAGAATGTGAGAAGAGGTGAAATTGTCCATTTTGGCTGGAAGACTTGTCTGTTAACTCGAGACTTGACTATTCTAATACACTCCTGGCTGCTCTCCCACATTCTACTCTCTGTAACCTTGTGGTCATCCAAAACTCTGGTGCCATCTTCTAATTTACACAAAATTCAATTCACCCAACATCCCTGTGCTCAGTGACCTACATTGGCTCTTGGTCCAGTAACACCTCAATTTTAATATTCTCACTCATGTGATCAAATCCCTCCATGTCCGCACCCCTCTGATTATCCCAATCCCTGACCATTTCCAATATTCGTGAATCTTGTTCATCTTAAAGTCTTTTTCGAATTCCCTTTTTAAAGTGAGTTTCTTTCTATCTGTCTCTCTGCCTGACCGCACATTTCATCTCTCCAGCTCCACTGGTGCTGTGGAGGTTTGGATCCATAAAAAGGTGTGAGCTGCACGGCCGGTCACATCCAACACATTGTACAGGACACCCAGGCTGACCAGGGTGCTGGAGTGGGTGTAACATGTGTGTGTCTGTCGCGTGAGGAGGGAATTGAATGTGAGGTCAATCAGCCATTCAGGCAGCTTTGATGAACGCCTTTGAAACTTGGTCCACTGACCACCTGTGTTAGTCATTCTCAGCTGAACACACATTCAGCAGCAGGAGGAACCCCTCTAGTGTTATTGAAAAGGACCAGGAATGCGACTTACAGGTGAGGGGCTTTTGACTTACTTCTGCTATTGTAAAGTTAGTGGAGGTGCTGTGGATGGTTTTCTGGAGGTTGTGTTGTGAGCTGCTGCAGGCATTCAGGGAGGACAGAGGATTTGGTGACCCAACACTGGACGAGGAATGTGGACTGTAGTTACAGTGTCTCTGGGTCTGTAACATGAATAACAAATGGAGCAGAGGCTGCAGAGAGGGGAAGCTCGGTAAAGAGGGAGGAGGAGGGGGCTCTGCCCTACCCTCCCCGGGTTTTCCAAGAGGCACTTTTCCGACCTACACCTAACCCAGGAGCAGTGTGTCGGTGACTCTGATTCAATAAGGAGATGGTCACAGTGCTGTTTCACCTCCTGCAACACGACCTGGAGCCTCACACCAGGTGTGAGGACGAAGTTGTCAGTGGCTGTTCAGGTCACAGTTTTATTGAACTTCTATGTATCTGGATCTTTCCAGGCAGGATCAGGAGACATATCAAACATAGATTCATAGAGAGTGATGGAGTCATTCACAACACAGAAGGAGGCCATTCGCCCCCTCCATGCCAGATCTCTGTGGAACAATCCAGTCATTCCCACTCTTCCGCTCAATCCCCATATCCCTGCAAGTTCATTTCCTTCAGGTGTCCATCCAGTTTCCTTTTGAAATCATTGATTGTCTCGGCTTCCACCAGCCTCATGGGCAGTAAGTTCCAGCTCATTACCATCCACTGTGTAAAAAAGTTCTTCCTCATATTCCCCCTGTATCTCCTACCCAAAACCTTCCATCTGTGTCCCCTAGTCTGTGCTTCATCAGTTAATGGGAACAGTTTTTCTTTGTCTATCTTATCTAAACCTGTCAAAATCATGAGGGGTCTGGACAGAGTAGGTGGGGAGAAACTGTTCCCACTTGTCAAAGGATCAAAAATGGATGGGCACAGATTTAATGTACTTGTTTAAAGAAAAGAATGCGAACATGAGGAAAACATTTTTGTACAGTGAGTGGTTAGGTTCTGGATTGCACTGTCTGAGAGTGCGATGGAGGCAGGTTCACTTCAGGCATTGGAAAGGGAATTATATAGTGACCTGAAAAGGAATAATGTACAGGGTTATGGGAAATAGGCACTAAGTAAATTGCTCACTCAGTGAGCCGGTGCAGATATGATGGGCCGAATGGCCTCTTTTGTGCTGCAATAAATCTGTGATTTTCTGTGATTCTGTCACAATCTTGCACATTTCTAGTAAATATTCCCGCAATCTCCTTTGCTCCAGGGAGAACAATCCCAGTTTTTTCCAGATTAACCTTGTTGCTAAAATCCCCCATCCCTGGAACCATTCAGGTAAATCTCCAGTGCACCCTCTCAATGGCCCTCACATCCTTCCGAAAGTGTGGTGAACAGAACTGGTCACAGTACCCCACTTGGGGCCTAACCAGAGCTGTATACATTTTAAGCATAACTTCCCTGCTTTTGTACCCTATGCCTCTATTTATGAATCCCGAGGTCTCATATGCTTTGTCATCACTCTGTCAATATGTCCTGCCACCTTCAAAGATTTATACACATCCACACACAGGTCCGTCTGTTCCTGCACATACTGAGGAACTGTACCATTCTGTCTGCATCGCCTGACACTATCCCTTCTGCCAAAATTCATCACCTCACACTCCTGTGTATTAAATTCGATCTGCCACTTCTCTGCCATTCTGCCTTTCTATCCGTGTCCTGTTGCAGGCAGTTTGTATCATCCTCACTGTTTGCCTGTCCTCCAAATTTGGTATAATCGGCAAATTGTGAGACTCCACTCTGAATTCCAAGATCGAAGTCATTTATGTATAGCAAAAAAAAGCAGAGGTCCTAACATTGATCCTCGGGGAACACCCATTATCTACCATTCTCCAGCCTGAAAAACAAACATTTCAAACAATTCTCTGTTTTCTGTCCTGAAGCCAATTTTTGATTCAATTGGACACCGACCCTTCAATTTCATGAAGCTCAGTTTTGTTCACCAGCCTTTTATGTGGCACCTTATCAAACGCTTTTTAAAAAACCTTTATAAACAGCATCCACCACATTCCCTTCATCATTGTTATCTGATAAATCATCAAACAATTCTATTAGATTAGTAAAGCATGATCTTCCTATGAAAAAAATCCATGCTGACAATCCTTAATTAACTCAAACCTCTATAAGTGTGTGTTGATAGTGTCTTCCCTTGATTATTGTTTCTAAAACCTTACTCACCACTGATGTTAAACTAACTGATCAGTAGTTACGAGGCCTGTGTGTTGTCCATTGATAATTCAGTGCGGTGAGGGTGACCATCTATCTCATCATTTTCTCCCTCATCAGGGAGAAGCTGGATGAGAGATCCAGTGGCTTTGTCAGGATAGCGGGATTCCTGATGGTGTACGTGGCTCTGCCGGGCCCCCATATCAACAGGGAGAGGTACAGGGACTGAAAGAACTCTCACTCCATTCATGTACAGTTGGTGTGTAAGCATGTCCACTAACCTCGCAGCAGCCACCATAACTCCATTCTGAAGCAGTCAGCCGGTCCCAACACTTCGGGGCTCCATGCAGAACCAGAATGTGGTTCACCGGAGATAAATAAACCCCCCTCTAGACACGGCTCATGTTTCTACATCCTCAAACCACCCCCACCGCCAACCAACCTCACACAATTAACATGTGTATAATGTGAGCAATGGAGTCTCCAGGAACATGGTGGAACAGACCATCGGTGTGATGAAGCAATGTTTCTGATATCTGAACCGCTCGGGGCGAGCCCTCCAGTACACACTGGAGCAGGTGTCAAAGTTCATGGTGTTCTGCTGCACCATTCACATCATCATCATCATGAGGACACAGGCATTGGCATCAGGAATCCGGAGGCTACCTCAGGAGGAGGAGGCAGGAAGGATATTTCTTGGATGCCTTCCAGCCGGACAGGCTGTCGGAGAGACACTGCTAAGATTCGAGCTCCCATAGTACAACTTCCCTTTCCCTCCATGGATCCCCCATTCTCCACCATTACACCCATCTGACACGCCTCATCACAGCGTCCCCTTGGTCACCATCCTGCTATGAAACAATCATAATTAATACATTACAGAAGGACCAATTCAGCTTTTCGTGTCTGCACTGGCTCTCTGAATGAACAATTCACCGAATGCCGTTCCCTGAATTCTCCATGTAACCTGCACACTCTTCCTTCTCAGATTAAAGTCTATTCAGCCTCAGTTGAACCTGCCTCCACCACACTCTCAGGCAGTGCATTCCAGACCCTGTTTCACTGTGTGAAAAAAGCTTTTCCTCATGTCGTCTTTGAACCTTTGACCCATTACTTTAAATCTGTGCCCTTTCGTTCTTGATCCTTTCACGAGTGGGAACAGTTTCTCTCTGTCTACTCTGTCCAGACACATCATGATTTTTGAAACCTCTAACAAATCAACTCTCAGCGTTCTCCAAGGAAAACAGTCCTAACTTCTCCAATCTATCTTCATAACTGAAATTCCTCATCCTGGGTATCATTCTCGTGAATCTTTTCTGCACTCTCTCCAATGCCCTCACGTCTTTCCTCAAGTGTGGTGCCCAGAACTGGATGCAATACTCCAGCTGAGGTCGAAGTAGCGTCTTATGCAAGTTCAATATAGCATCCTTGCTCTTGTACTCTATGTCCCTATTAATAAAGCCTAGGGGATTATATGATTTATTAAATGCTCACTCAACCTGTCCTGCCACCTTCAATGACTTATGCACATATACACCCAGGTCGATCTGCTCCTTCACCCCCTTTATTTTACATTGACTCTCCATGTTCTTCCTACCAAAATGAATCACTTCACGTTTCTCTGCATTGAACTTCATCTGCCACCTGTCTGCCCATTCCAGCAACATTTCAATGTCCTTTTGAAGTTCTTCACTATCCTCCTCACAGTTCACAATGCTTCCAGTTTCATATCATCTGTAAAGTTTGAAATTGTTGCCTGTACACCAAGGTCGAGGTCATTAATATGTATCAGGAAAACAAAGGATCCGAACACTGATCCCTGGGGAACTCCACCACAAACCTTCCTCCAGCCTGAAACACATCTATTAACCACGACTCTTTGTTTCCTGTCACTCAGCTAATTTCGCATCCATGTTGCAACCCCCGTCCCTTTTATTCCATGAACTGCAGGTTTTCTCACAGGTCTGTTGTGTGGCACTGTGTTAAAATGTTTTTGCACGCAGTGAGTGGTTAAATGTCTGGAATGCACTGCCTGAGTGTGGCGGAGGCAGGTTCCATTGAAACTGAATAGACTGTTATATGAAAATCCATGTTTACCACATCAACAGCATCACCCTTATCAACTCTCTCTGTTACCACTTCAAAAAACTCCATCAAGTTAGTTAAACATGATTTTCCCTTAAGAAATCCATGCTGGCTTGCTTAATTAACTCGCATATGTCCATGTGATTATTGATTTTGCCCAAAATTATTTTTTCTAGAAGTTTTCCCACCACTGTAGTTAAACTGACTGGCCTGTTGTTGCTGGGTTGATCTTTGCACCCTTTTTTGATCAAGGGTGTTACGTTTACAATTCTCCAGTCCTCTGGCATCACCCCGAGTCCAAGGAAGACTGAAAAATTATGTCCAGTGCCTCTGTGATTTCCACCCTCACTTCCCTCAGTATCCTTGGATACATCCCATCTGGTCCTGGTGCCTTGTCCACTTTAAGTCCAGACAGCCTATCTAATACTTCCTCTTTATCAATTTTAAACCCCACTAGTGTCTGACTTACCTCCTCTTTCAATATTGCCTGGGTTGCATCTTAGAACCATAGAAAGTTTATGGCACAGAGAGAGACCACTTGGCCCATCGTGTCTATGCTGTCTGAAAAACGATCCATCCATTCCGATCCTAACTTCCAGCATTTGATTGATTACAGCACTTGAGGTGCCTATCCAGACACCTTTTGAATGAGTTGTGCGTTTCTGCCTCAACTACCCTTTCGGACAGTGAGTTCCAGACTCCCACCACCCGCTGGGTGAAAAATAAAATCCGCAGCTCACTTATAATCTTCCTACCAATCACTTTAAATCTATTCCCCCTTGTCACTGACCTCTTTGCTAAGGGGAATAGACCCTTCACCTCCACTCTAACCAGGCCCCTCAACATTTTGTACATTTCAATCAGATTTCCCCTCAGCCTTCTCTGTTCCAAGGAGAACAAGCTCAGCTTACCCAATCTTTCCTCATAGCTGCACTTTTCCAGTCCTGGCAACATCCTCATAAATCTCCTCAGTACCCTCTCCAGTGCAATTACATCCTTTCTGTAATGAGGTTACCAGGACTGCGCACAGTACTCAAGTTGTGGCCTAAGCAATGAGTATTACTGTTCCAGCATAACCTCCCTACTCTTATATTCTATACCTCGACCAATAAAGGAAAGGATTCCATATCATCTTCCTTGTTAAAGACAGATGCAAAGTATTTATTTAGTACCTCAGCTATGCCCTCTGCCTCCATGTGTAAATCCCATTTCTGGTGCTGAGTCAGCCTCATTCCTCCTTTTACTACCCTTTTTACTATTTATATGTTTGCATAAAACATTGGAATTTTCTTTTATGCTAGCTGCCAGTCTCTTTTCATGCTCTCTCTTTGCTTCTGTTATTTGCTTTTTCACTTCCCCTCTGGACCCTCTATATTCAGCCTGGTTCTCAATAGAATTTTCTACCTGGCCTCTGTCATAAGTTTGAACATCGGTGAATAATATTCTCAACTTTTCGTGCGACCTTCAGAGATCTGTGTGAATACACTCCAAGTTGTTCTGTTCCTGTCTCCTCATTTAAACAATACCCATTAGTTTATATTGCCTTCCATACACTTCCTGCAAAAACATATCACTTAAATTACATCTGCCATGTTCCTTCCCATTTCAGCAGTCAGTCTCCATCATCCTGAAGTCTGTTACTATCCTTCTCACTGTGTATTAACATTTCCAACTTTTCTATCATCTGGAAACTTTGACATTATCCCCTCTGTACACAAGCCCATTGCATTAACAGACAGCAACAGTAATCCCAACAGTGACCGTGGGGAACCCCACTGTGTACTTCCCTCCAGACTGAACAATAACCATTCTCCACTACTGCCTGCTTTCTGTCACTCAGCTAATTTCCTGCATGCTGCCATTGAAAATAAAATACTTTCATTGAGAAAGCGCCTTGAATGACGACTGCATGTCCCAAAGTGATTTACAACAAATGAGGACTTTCTAAAGTGTAGTCACACTTGTAATGTAGGAAACAGGGCAGACAATTTCTGCTCAGCAAGATCCCACAAGCAGCAATGTGATAATGATCAGATCAGTTTATGTGATGTTGATTGAAGGAGAAATATTGACCAGGACACTGGGAATAATTCCCTTGCTCTGCTTCTACATAGTGCGGTGGGATCTTGACTATCCACCTGAGAGGACAGACTGCAACTTGGTTTAAAGTTTCAATCGATAGACTGCACCTCTGACAGTGCAACACACCCTCAGTACTGCACTGCAATGTCAGCATTGATTCTTGTGATCAAGTCCTGCAGTGACACTTGATCCTAGAAGCTTGTGACTGAAAGGGGAGAGAGATACAAACTGAGTCACGGCTGATATTGGTCCTTTAATCTCATGTGTTTCTAATTTCGAAACATGGCTGTTATTAGAAATAGAATTAGAACATGACAGCGACGTACAGGCCCTTCTGCCCTCCATGTTACGCCGACCTGTGAAACCATCTGACCTACACTATTCCATTTTCATCCATATGTCTATCCAATGACCACTTAAATGCCCTTAAAGTTGGCGAGTCTACTACTGTTGCAGGCAGGGCGTTCCACGCCCCTACTACTCTCTGAGTAAAGAAACTACCTCTAACATCTGTCCTCTATCTATCACCCCTCAACTTAAAGCTATGTCCCCTCGTGTTTGCCATCACCATCCGAGGAAAAAGACTCTCACTATCCACCCTATCTAACCCTCTGATTATCTTGTATGTCTCTATTAAGTCACCTCTCCTCCTCCTTCTCTCTAACGAAAACAACCTCAAGTACCTCAGCCTTTCCTCGTAAGACCTTCCCTCCAAACCAGGAAACATCCTAGTAAATCTCCTCTGCACCCTTTCCAAAGCTTGCACATCCTTCCTATAATGTGGTGACCAGAACTGCACGCAATACTCCAGGTGCGGCCTCACCAGAGTTTTGTAAAGCTGCAGCATGACCTCGTAGCTCCGAAACTCGATCCCCCTATTAATAAAAGCTAACACACCATATGCCTTCTTAACAGCCCTATTAACCTGGGTAGCAACTTTCAGGGATCTATGTCCCTGGACACCAAGATCTCTCTGTTCATCTGCATTACCAAGAATCTTCCCATTAGCCCAGTACTCTGCATTCCTGTTACTCCTTCCAAAGTGAATCACCTCACACGTTTCCGCATTAAACTCCATTTGCCATCTCTCAGCCCAGCTCTGCAGCCTATCTATGTCCCTCTGTACCCAACAACATCCTTCGGCACCATCCACAACTCCACCGACCTACGTGTCATCCGCAAATTTACTAACCCACCCTTCTACACCCTCATCCAGGTCATTTATAAAAGTGACAAACAGCAGTGCCCCGAAAACAGATCCTTGCGGTACACCACTAGGAACTAAACTCCAGAATGAACATTTGCCATCAACCACCACCCTCTGTCTTCTCTCAGCTAGCCAATTTCTGATCCAAAGCTCTAAATCACCTTCAACCCCATACTTCTGTATTTTCTGCAATAGCCTACCGTGGGGAACCTTATCAAACGCCTTACTGAAATCCATATACACCACATCCACTGCTTTACCCTCATCCACCTGTTTGGTCACCTTTTCGAAAAACTCAATAAGGTTTGTGAGGCACGACCTACCCTTCACAAAACCATGCTGACTATCGCTAATGAACTTATTCTGTTCAAGATGATTATAAATCCTGTCTCTTATAACCTTTTCCAACATTTTATCCACAACCGAAGTAAGGCTCACAGGTCTATGATTACCAGGGCTGTCTCTACTCCCCGTCTTGAACAAGGGGACAACATTTGCTATCCTCCAGTCTTCCGGCACTAATCCTGTCGACAATGACGACATAAAGATCAAGGACAAAGTTTCTGCAATCTCCTCCCTGGCTTCCCAGAGAATCCTAGGATAAATCCCATCTTGCCCAGGGGACTTATCTATTTTCACTCTTTCCAAAATTGCTAACACCTCCTCCTTGTGAACCTCAAACCCATCTAGCCTAGTAGTCTGAATCTCCGTATTCTCCTCGACAACATTTTCTTTCTCTACTGTAAATACTGATGAAAAATATTCATTTAACGCTTCCCCTATCTCCTCTGATTCCACACACAACTTCCCACTACTATCCTTGATTGGCCCTAATCTAACTCTAGTCATTCTTTTACTCCTGATATACCTATAGAAAGCCTTAGGGTTTTCCTTGATCCTATCCGCCAATGACTTCTCGGGTCCTCTCCTTGCTCTTCTTAGCTCTCCCTTTAGATCCTTCCTGGCTCGCTTGTAACTCTCAAGCGCCCTAACTGAGCCTTCACGTCTCATCCTAACATAAGCCTTCTTCTTCCTCTTGACAAGCGCTTCAACTGCTTTATTAAACCACGGCTCCCTCGCTCGACAACTTCCTCCCTGCCTGACAGGTACATACTTATCAAGGACACGCAGTACCTGCTCCTTGAATAAGCTCCACATTTTTATTGTGCCCATCCCCTGCAGTTTCCTTCCCCATCCTACACATCCTAAATCTTGCCTAATCGCATCATAATTTCCTTTCCCCCAGCTATAATTCTTGCCCTGCGGTATATACCTGTCCCTGCCCATCGCTAAGGTAAACCTAACCGAATTGTGATCATTATCACCAAAGTGCTCACCTACATCTAAATCGAACACCTGGCCGGGTTCATTACCCAGTACCAAATCCAATGTGGCATCGCCCCTGGTTGCCCTGACTACATGCTGTGTCAGAAATCCCTCCTGCACACACTGGACAATATTTGGAAAGTTAAAGTCCCCCATAACCACTACCCTGTTACTCTCGCCCCTGTCGAGAATCATCTTCGCTATCCTTTCCTCTACATCTCTTGAACTATTCGGAGGTCTATAGAAGACTCCCAACAGGGTGACCTCTCCTCTCCTGTTTCTAACCTCGGCCCATACTACCTCAGTAGACGAGTCCTCAAACGTCCTTTCTGCCGCTGTAATACTCTCCTTGATTAGCAATGCCACCCCCCGCCTCTTTTACCATCTTCTCTGTTCTTCCTGAAACATCAAAATCCCGGAACCTGCAACATCCATTCCTGCCCCTGCTCTACCCATGTCTCCGAAATGGCCACTACATCGAGATCCCAGGTACCAACCCATGCTGCAAGCTCACCCACCTTATTCCGGATGCTACTGGCATTGAAGTAGACACACTTTAAACCAGGTTCTTACTTGCCAGTGCCCTCTTGCGTCCTGGTCACCTTATCCCTGACCTCACTACTCTCAACATCCTGTACACTGGAACTACAATTTAGGTTCCCATTCCCCTACTGAATTAGTTTAAACACCCCCCCCCCACCCCCCGAAGAGCACTAGCAAATCTCCCCCCCAGGATATTGGTACCCCTCTGGTTCAGGTGAAGACCATCCTGTTTGTAGAGGTCCCACCTACTCCAGAAAAACCCCAATTATCCAGGAAACCAAAACCCTCCCTCCTACACCATCCCTGCAGCCACGTGTTCAACTCCTCTCTCTCCCTATTCCTCGCTTCGCTATCACGTGGCACGGGTAACAACCCAGAGATAACAACTCTGTTTGTTCTCGCTCTCAGCTTCCACCCTCGCTCCCTGAATTTCTGTCTTTAATCCCCATCTCTCTTCCTACCTGTGTCATTGTTATGCGGTACTTTCTCAAATGCATCTTGAAAGGATCGGAATATTGTGAAAGTACAGGCAGGAGCAATCATAGAATCATAGAATAGATTAGACTGAATGAGGCCATTCGGCCCATCAAGTCTGTGCTGACCCTTTCAAAGAGCAATCCAGTTAGTCCCACTCCCTGGCTCATTCACTATATTCTTGAATTTCTTTCTGCTTCGGATATTTATCCAATTCCCTTTTGGGATCTACTATTGAATCTGTATCCATCAGCCTATCAGACAGTGCCTCCCAAATCCAAACCACTCAGAAACAAAAATCCTCATATCTGCTTCTTTTTTCAATCGCCTTAAATCTGTGTCTCTGGTTAACGGCCCCTTGGAAAGTGGAAACAGTTTCTCTTTATTTAATTTATCTGAACCCTTCCTAATGTTAAACACCTCAGTCAAATATCTTCTGAAAGATCCCTGCTCTAAGCAGAACAACCCCAGCTGCACAACTGTAATCCCTCATGCCTGGACAAATTCTAGTAAAACAGTTCTGTGCCCTCTCTGAAGGCTTCATGTCCTTCCTAAAGTGTGGTTCCCAGTATTCGACACAAGACTCCAGGTGCAGCTGAACTAGTATTTTATATATGTTTCACATAATGTCCTTGCTTTTGTTCTTTTTGCCTCTATTTATAAACCCGAGGATCCCATATATTTATTAAATGTCTAGTTAAACTTTCCTGCCACCTTCAGAGATTTGTGTGTAAACACCCCGTGTGTCTCTGTTATTTCACCACCTTTATAGTAACACCATTTAACTTGTATTGTCTCTCCTCATTCATCCTTTCAAGATGTATTACCTCACACATCTGCAATTCCAATTAAATATTGAGAAGATTGAAGTCATTGTTTTCTGTCTCTGCTCCAAACATTTCCTAGTTACACATTCCATCCCTCTCCTTTGTAAATGTTTGAGACTAACTTAAACTGTTCACATACTTGGTTACATAGTTCACCTTGAGATGCCTTGAGATGACCTTCCTACCAAATGTTCACACCATCAGTAAAACGGCCTATCTCCACCCTTGGTGGAGTTGCATGCTGGTTAAAGAGGAAATGAAAGCAATAGTGAGGCAGGATATTAGATCTGACGATGTCGAATATGTATGGGTAGAGTTGACAAACACTAAGGGGCAAAAAACCATGGTGGGGGTTGCATATGGACCCCCAGACTGTAGTGCTGAATTTGGGAATGGCATTGACCAGGAAATCAGAGACGCATGCGATAAAGGAACATCTGTAATTATTGGTTTCTTGAATCTGCATATAGATTGGGTAAATCAAATTGGTCACAATACATTGTGGAGGAATTCCTGGAGAATATACGGAATGGTTTTCAGGACCAATTCTTTGAGGCACCGACTGGAGAACAGGCCATCCTAGACTAGTTATTGTGTAATGAGAGAGGAATAATTGACAATCTAGTTGTGCCAGATCCCTTGGGGATGAGCGACCATAATATGATAGAATTCTTCATCATGATGGAGAGTGACCTAGTTGATTCTGAGATTAGGGTCGTGAATCTTAATAATGTAAGCTACGAAGGTATGAGGCATGAGCTGTCGATGATACATTGGGAAACGTCACTTAAAGGGATGACCCTGGATAGGCAATGGCAAACATTCAAAGAGCGCATGGATAAACTGCAACAATTGTTCACTCCTGTCTGGCGCAAAAGTAAAACGAAAAAGGGAGCCAAATCATGGCTTACAAGGAGAATTAGAGATAGCATTAGATCCAAGGAAGTGGCATATAAATTTTCCAGGAAAAAACAACAGACCTGAGTATTGGGAGCAGTTTAAAATTCAGCAAAGGAGCACCAAGGGATTGATTGAGAAGGGGAAAATGGAGTATGAGAGTAAGCTTACGGGGAACATAAAAACTGACTGTAAAGGTATGTGAAGCGGAAAATATTGGCGAAGACAAATGTTGGTCCGTTACAGTCAGAAACAGGGGAATGTATTCTGGGAAACAAAGAAATGGCTGACCAACTAAATGCAAACTTTAGTTCTGTCTTCACAAAGGAGGACACAAATATCATACCAGAAATGTTGGTGAATACAGGGTTTAGTGAGAGAGAGGAATTGAAAGAAATCAGTATTAGTGGAGAAATGGTGTTGGGGATGGAGATGGTATTGAAGGCCGATAAATCCCCAGGGCCTGGTAATCTACATCCCAGAGTACTTAAGGTTGTGGCCCGAGAAATAGCGGATGCATTGGTGGTCATCCTCCAAGATTCTATAGACTCTGGAACAGTTCCTACAGATTGGAAGGTAGCTAATGTTACCCCACTATTAAAAATGGGAGGTAGAGAGAAAGCAGGGAATTATAGACCATTCAGCCTGACATCGGTCGTGGGGAAAATCCTGGAGTCCATTATTAAATATTTTGCAGCAGAGCACTTAGAGAACAGGAGAATCGGGAAGAGTCAGCATGGATTTATGAAAGGGAAATCATGCTTGATAGATCTGCTCGAATTCTTCGAGGATGTAACCAGTAGAGTTGATGTGGGGGAGCCAGTGGGTGTGGTTTATTTGCACCTTCAGAAGGCGCTCGACAAAGTTCCACGTAAGGGATTAGCATGTAAAATTAAAGTGGACGAGACTGGGGGTAGTATATTGCGATGGATAGAAAATTGGTTGGCAGACAGGAAACAAAGCATTGGAACATACGGATATTTTTCTCAATGGCAGGCAGTGACTAGTGGGGTACCGCAGGGATCGGAGCTAGGACCCCAGCTATTCACAATATATATTAATGATTTAGATGAGGAAACTAAATGTAATATCTCCAAATTTGCAGATGATACAAAATTGAGTGCGAGGGTGAGTTGTGAGGAGATGCAGAGAGGCTTCAGGGTGATTTGGGCAAGTTGTGTGAGTGGGCAAATGCACGGCAGATGCAGTATAATGTGGATAAATGTGAAGTTATCCACTTTACTAGCAAAAACAGGAAGGCAGATTATTATCTGAACGGCTATAAACTGAGAGAGGGGAATACGCAGCGAGACCTGGGTGTTCTTGTACACCAGTCACTGAAGGTGAGCATGCAGGTGCAACAGGCGGTAGAAAAAGGAGAATGTATGTTGGCCTTCATAGAGACAGGATTCGAGTACAGGAGTAGGGATGTTTTGCTGCAATTATACAGAGCCTTTGTGAGGCCACACTTGGAATATTGTGTGCAGTTTTGGTCTCCTTATCTGAGGAAGGATGTTCTTGCTATAGAGGGAGTGCAGTAGAGTTTTACCAGACTGATTCCTGGGGTGGTAGGACTGTTGTAGGAGGAGATATTGAGTCGGTTAGGACTATATTCACTGGAATTCAGAAGAGTGAGGAGGGATCTCATCGAAACCTATAACATTCCAACATGACTTGACAGGGTAGATGCAGGAAGGATGTTCCCGATGGTGGGGGACTCCTGAACCACGGTTATAGTCTAAGGATATGGGGTAAAACCTTCAGGACTGAGATGAGGAGACGTTTCTTCACCCAAAGAGTGGTGAGCCTGTGGAAACCTCTCATCACGCCCATATCCAAGGGGGATTGGAAGATTCTGGCCAGTGCCTCGGCTATTTCCACCATTGCTTCCCTCAGCAACCCCCATACATCCCATCCAGACTGGATAAATATTCAACTTTATTGTGGTACTAAAGTGTTGGATTGAAAAGGGTTAACTGATTCTGTTTGTTCCGTGACTGTAATTAATGTCAGTCTCCATGGACCCTAATTGTATCACTGGACGTTTTCCGTCTCCTATTAATAAGGGGATTCTTTCAATGTGTTATTCCACAGTGTCAGTGGGAACATCAGCCCCGGCACTTACAGAGATCAGCTGCTCCAGAGAGATAGAGAGAGGATAGGTTAGAAGCTGAGACCAAAAGACTGGAATGTGACAACAATGGGTCAGAATCTGAGAACAATAGACTGGAATGTACCAACAATGGGTCAGAATCTGAGAACAATAGATGGGAATGTTACAACAATGGACAGGAGTTTATCCTCGCATCTTTACTATCTTTCTACATATTATGATAGGTACTCAATTAACACTCGTATCTATCTCGCACTGAAGATTATTCAATACATTTACTATCCCATCATGGCTATTATTGGTGTCCCTGGTAAGTCTCTCTATCTAGCTATTAATTCTTTAAACCATGTTTGACTGCATTACTGCTCCTGTAATTTACTCTGCCCTTCTTGTTGCCGTTGTATGCCTGGTGAATATCTCCAGCTATTAGCTCAACAAACCATTGTGAACTGTATTACAGTTCTTGTCATTTATTCTCTCATCTTTGCTGCTGTTGCAGTCTCTATTTCAGGCCAGGAGATCTGTAAACACTGTTTCACTGAAATACTGTTCTGTAATGTAAATTTTGGGAAGACTGAAGCCAGTGTCATTGGTCTCCATCACAAACTCCATCCCCTATCTGGGAAGCACATACTCCACCCTGCCCAATATCCGAGGCTCAACCAGACAGTTTACAACTTCTGTGTTATATTTAAACCTGAGCTGAGTTCATCTCCATATTCTTTCCATCACCAACCCTGCTGAAAACCATCTCTGTGATATCACCCATCTCCACCTCTGCCTCAGCCTCTCTACTGCGTAAACCCTCATCCACATCACAGTTAAATACACAGTTGACTATTCCAATTCCATCTTGGTCACCCTTCCCAGTTATAAACCTCCAGAAACCACAGCCCATCCAGAACTCTGCTGCCTGCATCCGATCTCACACCAAATCCCGATCACCCATCACCCCTGTGCTCACTGATCTCCATTGGCTCCCGGTCTGGCAGCACCTTAATTTTAATATTCTCATTCGTGTGTTTGAATCTCTCCATGGCCTCACCCCTCCATTTATTCACTTTCCCCTGTCCATTTCACATAACCTGCAAATCTTTCGACTTCACTCTTTTTTCTGTTCTCCTTGTAAAGTGAATTTATTTCCCTCTGTATGTGTCCCGAGCCAGGATTATAGACTCTGCAGCAAAACTGCTGCTGTCGGTACAGAAGCTGGGATTCATAAAGAGATGTGAATCGCACAGCCGGCCACTTCCAGTGCGGTCTGCACAATATCCCATGCTGGGCGGGGCTCCAGCCCAGTTGTATCATCTGTGTGCTGTTAGCGTGGTCTTCACAGCCGGCCACTTCTATTGTGGCCTGCACACTGTCCCAAGCTGGGCAGGGCTCCAGCTCAATTGTACCTTGTATGTGTTGTTCCTTTGAGGGTGGATTTGAAAGTGATGTCAATGTACCATAGCAGCAGCTTTGATGTACTTCTTTGAAACTTGGTCAGTGCATGTCCAATGACCGCCTGTGTTAGTCACTCTCAGTTGAACATGCATTCAAAGGATGAATTTGAAAGGACCAGGCATCCAACTGACAGGTGAGGGGCTTTTGACTTACTTCTGCTATTGTAAAGTTAGTGGAGGTGCTGTGGATGGTTTTCTGGAGGTTGTGTTGTGAGCTGCTGCAGACATGCAGGGAGGACAGTAGATTTGGTGACCCAACTCTGGACGAGGTATGGGGACTGTAGTTGCAGTGAAACTGGGTCTGTCACATGACCAACAAATGGAGCAGAGGCTGCAGAGAGGGGAAGCTCTGTAAAGAGGGAGGAGGAGGGGGCTGTGCACTACCCACCCCGGGTTTTCCAAGAGCACTTTTCCTACCTGCACCTATCCCAGGAGCAGTGTGTGAGATGACTCTGATTCAATAAGGAGGTGGTCACAGAGCTGTGTCTCTTCCTGTAACACAACCTGGAGCCTCACACCAGGGTTAGGACGGAGTTGTCAGTGGCCGTTAAGGTCACAGTTTCATTGAACGTCTATGTATCTGGATCGTTCCAGGCAGGAGCAGGAGACAAATCCAACAGAGAGTGGTAGAAATCGATAGTCATTTACAACACAGAAGGAGGCCATTCAGCCCCTGCATGCCGGCTCTTTTTGGAACAATCCAGTCAGTTCCACTTCCCCGCTCAATTGCTGTATCCCTGCAAGTTCATTCCCTTCAGATGTCCATCCAGTTTCCTTTTGAAATCATTGATTGTCTCATCTTCCACCACCCTCATGGGCAGTGAGTTCCAGCTCATTACCATCCACTGTGTAAAAAGGTTCTTCCTCATATTCCCCCTGTATCTCTTACCCGAAACCTTCCATCTGTGTCCCCTAGTCTGTGTTTCATCAGTTAATGGGAACAGTTTTTCCTTGTCTATCTTACCTAAGTCCATCATAATCATGTACACCTCTATCAAATCTCTCTCAATCTCCTTTACACCAGGAGAACAACTCCATCTTCTCCAAACTCACTTTGTAACTAAACTCCCATCCCTGGAATCATTCTGGTAAATCTCCTCTGCACCCTCTCAGGGACTTTCACATCCTTCCTACAGTGTGGTGACCAGAACTGTACACAGTTCTCGAGTTGGTCTCTAACCAAAGCTTTATGAAGGTTCCGCATAACTTCCCTTATTTTGTATCTTTGCCTCTATTGATGAATCCCAATATCTGATATGATTTGCTAAACACCCTCCTAATATGTCCTGGCACCTTCAAAGATCAATACATATGGAGCCCCAGGTCCCTCTGTTCCTGCACAATCTTTAGAACTGTGTCATTAAGTCTATATTGCCTTCCTTTTCCAACTGACAAAATAAATCACATAACACTCCTCTTTATTAAGTTCTGCCTGCCACTTCTCTGTCCATTCTGCTAGCCGATCTATATCATGTTGCAGGTGGTTTGTGACATCCTCCAAGATTGCAATCATCAGAAAAAATGCAAATTCTTCTCTGTATTCCAAGATCCATGTCATTTATATGTAGCAAAAAAAAAAGCACAGTATTCCTCGCACTGACCATTTGGGAAACATCACTGTCTACCATCCTCCAGTCTGAAAAACAACCATTTAACACATTTCTCTTTTTTCTGTCATTTGGACAATTTTTGATCCAAATGGATGCTATTCCTGAGATTCAATTTTGTTAACCAAGCTTTTGTGTGGTTGTTCATCAAACAATTTCATAAAATCCATGCATACAACATCCACCACATTCCCTTCATCAACCTTCTCAGATCATCGAAATAAATTCAATTCGTTCAGTCAAGCATGATCTGCCTTTTTAGAAATCCGTGCTGACAATCCTTTAATAACTCAAACCTCTCCAAGTGTGTGTTGATTTTTCCCTGATTATTGCTTCTAAAACCTGACTCACCAATGATGTTAAACTAACTGAACAGTAGTTGCGAGGCCTGTGTGTTGTCCATTGATAATTCTGGGAGGTGAGGGTAACCATCTATGTCATCATTTTCTTCCTCAGCAGGGAGAAGCAGGATGAGTGATCCCGTGGCTTTGTCAGGATAGCGGGATTCCTAATGGTGTAGGTAGCTCTGCGGGGCCCCCATGTCAACGGGGAGAGGTACAGGAACTGGAAGCACTCACACTCCATTAATGGACAGTTGGTGTGTGAGCATGCCCAGTACATCATGTTGGTGAATGTCCACTATCCTGGCAGCAGCAAGGATACCTTCATTCTAAAGCAGTCAGCCGGTCCCAATACTCCGGGGCTCCTTGCAGAACCAGAATGCGGCTTCTCAGAGGCAAAGGAAACTCCTCTAGACACAGCTCATGTTTCCACACCCCCAAACCACATCCCACACCAACCAACCTCACAAAATTACCATGTGTATAATGTGAGCAATGGAATCACCAGGAACATGGTGGAACAGACCATCGGTGTGATGAAGCAATGCTTCCGATGTCTGAACCGCTCGGGTGGAGTCCTCCAGTACACACTGAAGCAGGTGTCCAAGTTCATGGTGTTCTGCTGCATCCTTCATATCATCACCATCATGAGGACACAGGCATTGGCGCCAGGAATCCGGAGGACACCTCAGGAGGAGGCAGGGAGGATATTTCCTGTATGCCTTCCAGCCGGACAGGTTGTCGGAGAGTCCCTGCTAAGATTCCGGTTCCCACAGGACAACTTCTCTTTCCCGCCATGGATCCCCCATTCTCCACCATTACACCCATCTGAGATGCCCCATTGCAGTGTTATTACAGCACAGAAGGAACTATTCAGCCAGTCGTGTCTGCACCGGCTCTCCGAATGCACAATTCACCTAATCCCATTCCCTGCCTTCTTCCCGGAACCCTGCACGTTCTTCCTTCTCATATACCAGTTTATTCAGCTTTAGCATGTTCATAGATGTGGTCACCACACTGCTGAAGAGCATGCAGGGAGAGAGGGAATGGGTGATCAGCAGGCAGTCAAAAATTATCAGGCAGGTAGTGGGGGAGACCCCTGAGTGCATCTCACTCTCCAACAGGTATTCAGTTCTGTATACTGAGGGAAGTGATGATTCTCCTGGGGAGTGCAGCCACAGCAAGTCCATGGCACCACGGGTGGCTCAGCCGCAGAGCGGCATACAGGGATGACTGGAAGAGCCATAGTGATAGGTGAGTCAATAGTCAGGGGAACAGACTGGCGTTTCTGTTGCCACAGACGTGAATCCAGGATGGTGTGTTGTCTCCCAGGTGCCAGGGTCAAGGATGTCACTCCGCGACTGCAGAGCATCTTGAATAAGGAGGGGAACAGCCAGAAGTCGTGGTCCACATGGGAACCAACGACATAGGTAGAAAGAGGGATGTGGTCTTGCAGTCACAATTTAGGGAGCGAGGGAAGAAATTAGCAAGCAGGACCTCAAACATAGTCAAAAAGTAGAATTCTCCAGATTACTCCCAGTGCCAGGTGCAACTTAGTATAGAAATAGAAAGATAAGGCAGACGGATGTGTGGCTGGAAAGATGATGCAGGAGGGAGGGATTCATATTCCTGGGATACTGGGACCGGCTCTGGGGGAGATGGGACCTTTACAGGCCGGACGGGTTGCACGTGAACAGAGCCAGGACTGGGCTCCTTGCGGAACGTTTTGCTAGTGCTGTTGGGGAGGGTTTAAACTAGTTTAGCAGGGAGGTGGGGGACCTGAGGGTAGACTCAGCTGGGAAAAAATCAGAAATGAAAATGGAAGGTGGCAAATTAATGGATGAGTCTGGAAGACAGAGGAAATGAGGGTGAGAAAATGAAAAAAAGGTTTGGCAGTGCTCAAGGGTATCTATTTCAATGTATGGAGTTCTGCAAATAAAGCAGTTGAGCGGAGGGCAAAGATAGACATGTGGCAGTATGATATCATAGTTATTACAGAAACATGGCTTAAGGTGGGACAGGAATGGCAACTCAACGTTCCTTGTTACCGGGTTTTCAGACGCAATAGAGAGGGGGTTAAGAAAGGAGGGGATTGGCAATTCTGGTCAAGGAATCTTTTGCAGCTGTGAGGAGGGATGATATGTTGGAAGGTTCATCAAGTGAGGCCATATGGATTCAGCTAAGGAACCACTGCTGGGAGTGTGATCTCGACAGCCAAATAGTCAGAGGTTAATCGAGGAGCAGATAAGTGGGCAAGTCTCTGAGCTGTGCAAGAACAATAGGGCAGTAATAGTAGGGTATATGAATCACCCCGATGTTAACGAGGATAGTTTTAGTATGAAAAGAATTGAGGGAGCAGAATTCTTGAGGTGCATTCAGGACAACATTTTTGTCCAGCATGCAGAAAGTCCAACAGGAAAGGGTGCAGTTTTAGACTTTGTTGTAGGAAATGACGATGGGCAGGTGGATGGAATGTCAGGGGAGAGCATTTTGGTGGGAGTGATCATAATTCAGTCAGTTATAACATAACTATGGAAACGTACAGACATAGAATAGGAGTTAGAGTTCTAATTGGGGCAAGGCCAATTTTACTAAACCGCGGAGCGAAAGTGGACTGGAAACAGCGACTTGAAGGTAAATCAGTCTCAGAGCACTGGGAGGCATTCAAAGTGGAGATTCAAGAGGTTCAGGGTAAACATGTTCCCACAAAGGAAAAGAGTGAGGCGGCCAAATCCAGAATCCCATGGATGTCAAGGATCGTATATGGTAAGATAAGACAGAAAAGGGAAGCATATATCCGACACTGATAACTCAATACTACAGAAAGTTGAGAGGAGTTTAGAAAGTTGAAACACGAAAGAGGTGAGTTTATTATACTTAACAATAAAAAACATCCACACGAAAATCACACAGAAATAGATTACAGTGTGAGAAGTAAATTTTTGGGTGGATTGGAGTCCAGAATAATTATAAAAATAAAATACCCGTTCTGTGAGGTTGGACGATTCGGAGGTCTTCTGGCTGAAGTTGTATTCTTGAAGTCTTTGGCTATTTGAAGTGTCCTTTGTGGCTGGCCCACATGGCTCAGGGATTTCTTGGAGGCAGACTTGTAGGTGTCTTCCTTTCCCTGATGTCTCTGTCTGTAGTAATATATAGACTTCGAGGGACCACAGTCGGATGTGGTTTTCAAACTTGTGATGTTATCTGAAGAGAGAGAAGGGACACGACCCTTCTGCTTCTGCACAATTTGAACCACTGGCTTGTCTGTCTTTGTCCAGCAGAAACTAACAGCTTTCACAGAGATGTGCAGAAGGTCTCATGACTGCCTCACTGTATTCTCTAGACCCTTCTAATGAGATTCAAGGTTGGAAAATTCTATCTCCCCAGGGTTCAGGATACCAGTATTTACACTTGGAGGAGTTTGCTCTTTCAAAGTCAGTGTGTCAGGGTGGCCTTGTATGCCATGTCAATGATTATAAGCTTAGGTCATTGAATCTCCAGAACAAGCCTGTGATTTGGGTCCAGGCCCATCAGACGTGTCTCCTGTTGTAGGCCTTGGAATGTGAAAAAGTATTTCAGATGCCAATTGCGGTGGCCATCTTGGCTGCCAGTTTTTTCAAGTTTAACTGTCGGATTTTTCCATTAAATATTTAGTGTAAGTTTCCAATCTATGAATTAAAATTCATCATTTGGCATATTTTGTTATCTTGACACTGCAAATGTGATAATAGGAGCATTTCATTGCAGAATTGTGGGAAGAAATAGACGGAAACACACATTTATTCCCAATAATCACTTCTCAAATTCACACATTAATCTTAGAATTACTGCAGCTGACATTTTCTGTTGCAGTTGTGCTGATTTAATTGTGTTGGAGTTTTTTTCTGGGATGGTTATGAGTCGGGTTCAACCCTGGACAAAGCATCAACAGCTACTATATATTTTTTTCTCTCTCCTGCAATGAAGCTTTAACCATTCAGGTTCCTGCACCTTGATAATCTTTCTCCCTAAACCGACAGTAAGTCATAACTTGTTTCTTTAACCCCAGTGAGGTGGCTGAGATTTCCTCTGGGCCTTTGTTCTTACTGAGTTCTGCTTTGAAATTGTTGAGTTTGATTAGATTTGGGTTTGGGATCTGATCATTGGGTTCTTGAGTGGGTAGATCCACACTGAGCTCACTTTTAGCTTTCTGGTGAGGTACACAAGTGCTGGTTACTTGAGGGTATTTTTCCTTCACTTTTCCCTTTACTACGGGGAGGATCTTTTTTTCTAATCTGCCCTATATTCTCTGGGATATTAGTGTTTGCAGATGTCTGTCCAGCTTTCACTGCACTCTCCTGCGGCACTTCGACTAAGTAAGGCATCACCCTCACCATTGGCTTGCATGTTTGGGACCTTTCCTTGCCATTGCATGTTTATATAAATGCTGTTTGCCTATTTAGGGTGCCTCTTGGACCTGCATTTAAGGAGGAGAGTGTGGGGATTAATTTATCTAACATTTCAGGGTTGACTAATCGGAGAATCGGAAATTCCAGTTGGTATTCCTCCTGGCCCTCCTCTAACCTGTCCTCAGGATTCTTTTCAATCCTTCCCTCCTGACTGTCTGACAGATCTGTAGTTGTCTGTCCCCTCCACAGCCTTTACTTTTTTTCCCTTTGGTCTGGGGTGTCAATTAAATAATTTACCTGGCTATTCCTTTTGCCACTCGATATGGACCACTGAACCGGGATTTCAGGGATTCCCCCTGCATTGGGAGTAGTAACAATACATGGTCTCTGGGCTGAAATGTTCTAACCTTGACATTTCTTTATGTTCACATTTTCACAGCTGCCTGGGAGATCTTTAGGTGTTCCTGAGCCATTGCACAGGCTCCCCTGAGCCGCTCCCAGAGCATGGAAATGTAGTCTAACATGGAAGACTCGTTCCTCTGTCCCAAAAACTTCTCCTTGATTAGTTTAAGAGAATCTCTCACCTCGTGTCCAAAAACTAATTCAAAGAGACGAGAGCCAGTGGAATCATTGGTTAAGTCCCTGATAGGCAACAGGAGAAATCCCAGCCCTCTGTCCCAGTCATGGGGTTTCTCATAGCAGTATGGCCTGATCATTGTTTTTAGGGTCTGGTGGTACTGCTCCAAAACCCCTTGTGACTGTGGTTGGTAAGCCTTGGACTTTATTTGGGTTATGTCCAGATTACCCATGACCGTTTCAAAAAGATTAGACATAAAATCTTTACCCTGGTCCATCTGGATCTCAGCAGGCAGCCCACTTCGGGTAAAGAATTGGGTTAGCCACTCCACAACTACCTTGGCAGAGATAGTTGTTCCGGAGAATGGTCTCTGGGAATTGGGTCACCACATCCAAAATGGTGAGAAGATACTGGTAATCCCTCAATTGTTTTCAGCGGTTGTCCCGCACAATCCACCAACACTCTGCTGAAGGGTTCCCCAAAAGATGGTATGGGAATTAGGGGTGAAGGTTTAACTGCAGATTAAGGCTTCCCCACAACCTGGCACGTGTGAACAGTTTTACAGAACTCTACCACATCTTTGTGGAGTTGTGGCCAGTCAAAATGCTGTCTTATGTGGGCTTCGATTTTTCATACACCGACATGTCCAGCCATTGGAAGTTCGTGGGCCATTCTTAATATTTCTTTAAGTGGACCTCAGTGGCACCACTATCTCGTGAACCACTGTCCTCTCTTCATATGCAGGTCTGTGAGGAGGTCTCCACTTCCTCATCAGCACCTCATTCTTTAAATAGTAGCACTCTGCAACTCCCTCTGCTTCAGTTTTTGTTTGGACAGTCTGTGATATATTTTTAACACTGGGTCCTGTTGCTGAGCCTCAACTAAGGAAGATCTGTTTAACACATCCTTTGGGTCCATTACCTTCCGAATGAAGGTTTCAGACAACCAGCCAGTAGGATAATCCATCTGCAGTGTCAGTTCAAAGGATTGTTTGGCCATGGACCGAGTCACCACACAATCAGGGAGAATGGCAGGGACCTTCCCCTGTAACTGCTCTTTCTCCCTGACCTCTTTTGATTTCTCGAGAACTACTGGGGAAGCTGCCACCTTTTCCCCTGTCAGATTATTACCTGGGAGTAGGTCGATCCATCCACCGGTAAACTAGGTACAATCCCCATGGTTAGCGGTCCTGAAACTAGGTCACACTCCAACTGCACCCGATATAAAAGTATGGACATATACCATCTTCCGATACCATTCACTAACACTCTAGCATTCACTGCACGCTCGGAGGAAGGTCATGACTTTTCCCAGCAGAAGGGATTGGGTGGCCCCTCTATCCCTCAGTCTGACTACGGGCTTGCTTGCCTCATTGGAGGAGTATGGGAACACTTTTTCTTGGGATACAAATTCCAGGTAACTCTCGGTGATTTTGTTAAGTTTTCCCGCACTCTCTGTGGTAGGTTTACTGGGTCTGACTGCCGCAGTTAGAGGCACAGTCTGATCTGCCGTGCTTTCCATTGGGGCCCGTTTTCCTGCACTGATCTAGTGGACTCTGATTAATCCTACAGGTTTTCCCCGTCATTTCCATCATTCAGCTCGATGGTGATCTGCCTTATTACAGTGGAAACGTACAGATCGTCGGACATTACTCCTGCTCTCAATATCGTCCTATTTGGCTTGAGGATGGGCCCCCGTGTGTCCAGCTTTTCCTTCTAGCCCATGGCTAGCCGGGATCCAATCATCCTCCTTTTATTCTCTGGTCTTCGGGGAGACAAGGGAAGTGTTTCCCTTTGGCGTTAAGGCCTTGTGTACAAGAGGAAATTCATCAGCCTGCAAAGCAACCAGCCTGGCTCTTTGAACCTCTTGCCCCTCTTTGTGGGTTTTAATGGGAGGGAGAGCGAGTTTTTGAACTCCTCGAGAACGATCTGAGGTTTACATATGTGGGCTCTATCTTGAGTGTCAATATCTACTGGTCAAAAGAAAACATAAAAACAGACTGTAAAATCTTCTAGAGATACATAAAAAGGAAACGTTTGGTTAAGACAAATGTGGGTCAATTGCGGCAAAGTCAGGAGAATTTATAATGGGGAACAGAGAAATGGCAGAGAAGCTAAATGATTATCTTGTGTCTGTCCTAACTGAGGGAGATACAAGAAATCTCCCAGAATTAGAGATCCAAGGGACTCGGGAGAATGAGGACGTGAAGGAAATTAGTATTAGGAAGAACGTTGCATTGGAGAAAATAATGGGGCTGAAGGTTGACAAGGCCCCAGGATATGATATCCTGCATCTCAGAGTGTTGAAAGAGGTAACTATGGAGATAGTGGGTTCATTGATGATCATCTTTCAAAATTCTAGAGTCCAGAGCGGTTCCTGCAGATTGGAAGGTAGCAAATGTCACTCCACTCTTTACGAAGGGAGGGAGAAAGAAAACCGGAAATTAAGGATCTGTTAGCCTTATATCAGTCGTTGGCAAAAAGCTGGAATCTATTCCAAAGGATGTGATAAATTGACACTTGGATAATAATGATCTGATTGGGCATAGTCAACATGGATTTATGAATGGGAAATCATTCTTGACGAACCTGTTGGAGTTTTTATTGAGGATGTTACTAACCGAATTGGTAAAGGGGAGTCCGTGGACGTGGTATGCTTGGATTTTCTGAAGGCTTTCGATAAAGTATCCCACAAGAGATCGGTTAACAAAATTAAAGCACATGGAATAGGAGATAATATATGTGTATGCATTAAGGATTGGTTAACAGGCAGAAAGCAGAGAGTAGGAATAAATGGTGCATTCTTGCCTTAGCCAGCTGCGACTAGTGGGGTGCTGCATGGATCAGTGCTTGGGCCCAAGCTGTTCACAACATATATCAATGATTTGGATATGAGGACAAACGTCATATTTCCAAGTTCGCAGGTGATACCAAAATAAGTGCGAATGCATGCTTTGAGGAATATGCAAAGCGGTTTCAAGGGAATTTGGACAGACTTAGTGAGTGGGCAAGAACATGGCAGAGGCAATATAAAGTGGACAAATGTGAGGTTATCCACTTTGGTAGGAGGAACAGATGCGCAGAGCATTTCTTAAATGGTAAGAGATTAGAAAGTGTAGATGTACAAAGGGACCAGGGTGTCCTTGTCAATAAGTCACTGAAAGCTAACATGCAGGTGCAGCAAGCAATTAGGAAGGCTAATGGTCTGTTAGCCTTTATCACAAGAGGACTTGTGTACAAGAGTAGTGAAGCCTTGCTTCAATTGTATAGAACCTTGGTTTGACCACACCTGGAGTGCTGTGTGCAGTTTTGATCCCCTTACCTCAGGAAGGATATTATTGCCATAGAGGGAGTGCAATGAAGATTCACCAGACTTGTTCCTGGGATGGCGGGACTGTCCTGTGAAGAGAGAGTGGGGAAACTGGGCCTGTATTCTCTCATGTTTCAAAGACTGAGAGGTCATAGAACATAGAACAGTACAGCACAGTACAGGCCCTTCGACCCACGGTGTTGTGCCGAACCATTAACCTACTCAAGATCTAAGTAACTACCTATGCTTCATTCTACTATCGTCCATGTACCTAGCCAAGAGTCGCTTAAATGCCCCTAATGTATCTGCTTCTACTACCACTGCTAGCAGCGCATTCCACACACCCACCATGATCTCATTGAAACATACATTATACTGAAATGGCTAGACCGGGTAGATGCTGGTAAAATGTTTCCTCTGGTTGGGGAGTCTAGAACCAGCAGATACAATTTTAAAATAATAGAGAAGCCACTTAGGACAGTGATGAGGGGAAATTTCTTTACTCAGAAGGTTGTGATCTTTGGAATTCTCTACCCCAGAGGGCTGTGGAATCTCAGTCATTGTGTATGTTTAAAGTGGAGATTGACAGTTTTCTAAATACCAGTGACAAAATAGGAGATGGGGATATTGTGGGAAAAAGGCATTGAAGTGGATGATCAGCCATTATGATATTGATTGGCGGGCCAGGCTCGATGGGCTGAATGTCCTACTCCAGCTGCTCTGTTCCGAAGCTGCTTACCTCTTTCAAACTCGAGGTAAGTTTAGTCAAGCCGATTTCGAAGGGTTCAGCATTTTTGCTGGTACACCTCTGGTACTATCTCGTATGTACCCAGGATAGCATTTTTAGTCATCACAAAATCTGATGAACTTTCATCTGGCAACAGTGAATAAACCTCATGGGCTTTTCCTGTTATTTTATTTTGCAAAAACAGTGTCCATCTCTCTGCGGGCTATTTCAGCTGCTTTGCAAGTTTTTCAAAAGTGACAAAATATTCCGCCATCCTCCTCATTGAAATTTCTCATGAACTGGGAGAACTTTAAGAGCTCGGCGCATGGTCCTGATCTCGGGGTAGCTCCCTCACTAGCTGTGCCTTCACTGGGCGTATTGGGTCTTCCTCTAGTTGTTTGAGCCACCTCAACTCCCTTTCTTCCTTCTCCTTCTGGAATACTCTTACTTTTTCCCTTTCACTTTGCTCTTTTCTCTCTCTCTGGAATTCTAATTCTCGTCTCTTCTGTTCTAGTTTTACCTTAGCTAACATTACTCTATCTGTTAGTAATTCTAACCCTGTGTGAGTCTTCAGCTTCAAGTGAAAAATGGTTCCACACGGGTCTCAGGATTTCGGGTTTCCGAGCTTTTGGACGGAGAGTAATCCCTAACTGTCCAGCTACATTACTCAACTTTTCAACTGATAGGATGTTAACCTGTACTGAGTTACTTTACTCTGTATGTAACTCCTTTATTGCAAATGGAACTCCTTTATTCAAAAAGACAGGGAGACAGAAAGCAGGAAGCTCCAGGCTATTTAGCTTTATATCTGTCTTGCAGAAAATGTGAGACGTTATTATTAAAGACGTAATAGCAGACACTTAGAAAAATCAGATAATCAGGCAGAGTCAACATGGTTTTCTGAAAAGGAAATCATGTTTCACAAAAGTTATTCGATTTCTTTGAAGAAGTAGCATGTGCTGTGGAGAAAGGGAAACAGGTGGATGTACTGTACTTAGAGTTCAAGAATGCATTTGATAAGGTGTCACATCAAACGTTATTGCTCATGGTATAGGGGGTAACATATTGGCATGAATAGAAGATTTGCTAGCTCACAGGAAACAGAAGGTAGGCATAAATGGGTCATTTTCTGGTTGGCAAGGTGTAATGAGTGGTGTGACACAGGAATCAATGCTGGGCCTCAACATTTTACAATTTATAGAAATGACTTGGATGAATGGACCAAAGGTATGGTTACTAAAATTGCTGATGACACATAGTTAAGCAGTAAAGTAAGTTGTGAAGAGGACATCAGGAGGTTAAAAATGGAATATAGATAGGTGAAGTCAGTGGGCAAAGATCTGGCAAATGGAGTACAATGTGGAAAAATGTGAAATTGTCTATTTTGGCAGGAAGAATAAAAAAGAATCATTTATCTAAATGGTGAGAGATTGCAGAGCTCTGAGATGCAGAGGGATCTGGGTGTTCTACTGCATGAATCGCAAGAGGTTAGTATGCAGGTACAGCCCGTTATTAGGAAAGCTAATAGAATGTTATTGATTATCATGAGGGGAATTGAATACAAATTAGGGAGATTATGCTTTAGCTGTACAGGGCATTGGTGAGACCACATCTGGAGTACTGTGTACAGTACTGGTCTCCTTATTTAAGGAATGATGTAACTGCATTGTAAGCAGTTCAGAAAAGGTTGACGAGACTAATACTTGGATTGGGTGGATTGTCTTAGGAGGAAGGATTGGAGAGGCTAGGATTGTATCCGCTGCAGTTTAGAAGAATAAGAGGCGACTTGACTGGAACATATACGATCATGAGTGGTCTTGACAGGGTGCATGTGGAAAAGGATGTTACCCATTGTGAGAGAATCTAGAGCTAGAGGTCACTATTTAAAAATAAGGGGTCGCCCATTTAAAACAGGAAACAGGAGAATTTCTTTCTGTCAGAGGGTTGTGAGTTTTTGGAACTCTCTTCCTCAAAAGGCAGTAGAAGCAGAGTCTTTAAATATTTTAAAGCAGAGGTAGATAGATTCTTGATAAACAAGGGGGTAACAGGTTATCGGAGGTAGGTGAGAAGTTAAAGTTCAGGTTAAAATCAGATTAGTGATGATCTTATTAAATGGCAAGGCAGGCTTGAGGGGCCGAGTGGCCTACTCCTGCTCTTAATTCGTATGTTCACGTGTTCGTTTGCGCTGGCTTCGGAGGGTACTGGCTTCGAATGTGGATATTTTAGTGCTCTAGCAGTGGAAAACACAATAAAACTGCTTTGAAATTTGTAATTGTTTTCTCAGGATCAGTTGTTTTTGCCACTTCTCTGGCCAAAGGAGGGGTACCAGAGGACTGGTGGACAGCGAATGTGGTACCATATTCAAGGAGGGTAGCAGGGATATACCAGGTAATTACTGGCCAGTGAGTCTAACATCAGTGGTTGGGAAACTATTGGAAAAAAATCTGAAGGACAGGATTAATCTCCACTTGGAGAGGCAGAGATTAATCAGGGATAGTCAGCATGGCTTTGTCAGGGGGAGATCGTGTCTAAAAAACTTGATTGAATTTTCGAGGAGGTGACTAGATGTGTCAATGAGGGTAAAGCAGTTCATGTAGTCTACATGAACCTCAGTAAGGCTTTTGATAACGTCCCGCATGGGAGATTGGTTAAGAAGGTAAGAGACCATGGGATCCAGGGTAATTTGGAAAATTGGATCCAAAATTGGCTTAGTGGCGAGAGGCAGAGGGTGATGGTTGAGGGCTGTTTTTGCGAGTGGAAGCCTGTGATCAGTGGTGTACCACCGGGATCGGTGCTGGGACCCTTGCTGTTTGTAGTATGCATCAATGATTTAGACGTAAATATAGGAGGCATGATCAGTAAGTTCGCAGATGACACGAAAATTGACGGTGTTGAAAATAGTGAGGAGGGAAGCCTTAGATAACAGGGCGATATAGATGGGCTATTAAGATGGGCAAACAGTGGCACATGGAATTTAATCCTGAGAAATGTGAGATGATGTATTTTGGGAGGAATAACAGGGCAAGGAAATATACAATGGAAGGGAGGACCCCTGGAAGTACAGAGGGTCAGAAGGACCATGGTGTACTTGTCTATAGATTACTGAAAGCAGCAGTACAAGCAGATAAGGTGGTTAGGAAGGCATATGGGACACGTGCCTTGATTGGCCAAGTTATAGAATGCAAGAGCAGGGAGGCTATGATGGAGCTGGATAAATCGCTAGTGAGGGCACAGCTGGAGTACTGTGTACACATCTGGTCACCACACTATAGGAAGGATGTGATTGCACTGGGGAGGCTGCAGAGGAGATTCACCAGGATGTTGCCTGGGCTGGAGAATTTCAGCTATGAAGAGAGACTGGATAGACTCGAGTTGTTTTCCTTAGAGCAGAGATGGCTGACTGGGGACCTGACTGAGGTGCACAAAATTATAAGGACTGAGATAGGAAGAAACCTTTTCCCTTATCAGAAGTGTCAATAACTAGGGGGGCAAAGACTGAAATTAAGGGGCAGGAGGTTTAAAGAAAATTTGAGGAAAAAGTATTTTCACCCAGAGGGTGGTTGGAATCTGGAACACACTGCCTGAAGGGGTGAAGGTCAGGAAGCCTCACAACAACATTTAAAATGTATTTAGATGAGCATTTAAAACGCCATACCGTACAAGATTACGGGCCAAGTGCTGGAAAATGGGATTAGAATAGATAGGCCTGATGGCGGGCGTGGACACGGTGGGCCAATGGGACAGTTTCTATGATGTGTTACCCTGTGACTCCAATTTCTCGTTTGTTGTTGGGTTATGGTCACTGGAACTTCCAGATGTCTGTCGAAAGCAGATGAGGATGGGTCCCAGTCTCCCCATTTGTCCTCGTGTTTATTTGATCACAACAAGGTTTATTCATTTTTAACAGTGGACGTGCTTACCACCTCAGTGAGTGTTTGTTGTGATCGTGAAAGAACCAATCAGACAGGTTTTCTTGAGTTTAAACTAGAAGTAAGTTTATTACATTTCAAAAATCTAATTGAGTCTAAATAAAATAATTAAAATATACTGCATTCACGCAGACACTGACACGATAACCACACACAAATAAGTTAGAATGAGAAATAAATTGTGCTTGGACATGAATCCGGAATAATTCTTTAAAAAACAAGGTCTGTGAGGTTGGATGATTCTGTGGTCTGTGCGTTTGGCACCCTTAGTTATGAGTTTCATGTCATCTGAAAGACATGAAATTATGTTTTTCTTTACATAAAGGTCTATGTCATTCATATATCTATTTGTATGTCAGGAACAGCGCTAGTTCCAATACGGACCCCTGAGACACAATACTGTAGACTCCCCCTCCCCCAGTCTGAACAATGTCTGTTCACCACTTCTCTCTGCTTTCTGTCCATGAGTCAGTGTCATATCCACACTATCACTGTCACATTAATCCATGTGTTCCATCTTTCATAACAAGTCAACGAAATGTCATTTGATCACAGGCCTTTTGAAAGTCCATATACATAAGACAAAACACATTATCCTCAGCAACACTCACAGTTATGTCATCAACTAACTTGATTAAGATTATCAGACATGATTTTCCATTAACCTATCAGTGCTGAATGTCAAAGAACAAACAAATAACAGTACAGCACAGGAACAGGCCATGCAGCCCTCCAAGCCTGCTCCGATCACGATGCCTGCCTAAACTAAAACCTTCTGCACTTCCGGGGTCCGGATCCCTCTATACCCATCTTATTCACGTATTTGTCTAGATGCCTCTTAAACGTCTCTACGGTAACTGCTTCCAACACCTCCCCCGGCAACAGGTTCCAGGCACTCACCACCATCTGCGTAAAGAACTTGCCTCGCATCTCCCCTCTGAACTTTGCCCCTCTCACCTTAAACCTATGTCCCCTAGAAACTGACTCTTCCACCCTGGGAAAAAGCTTGTAACTATCCACTCTGTCCATGCCGCTCATAACTTTGTAAACCTCTATCATGTCGCCCCTCCACCTCCGTCGTTCCAGTGAAAACATTCCGAGTTTATCCAACCTTCTCTCATAGCTCATACCCTCCAGACCAGGCAACATCCTGGTAAACCTCCTCTGTACCCTCTCCAAAGCCTCCACGTGCTTCTGGTAGTGTGGCGACCAGAATTGCACGCAATATTGTAAGTGTGGCCTAACTATATTTCTGTACAGCTGCAACATGACTTGCCTATTTTTATACTATATGCCGTGAAAGATGAAGACAAGCATGCCGTAGCCTTCTTGACTACCTTATCCACCCGCGTTGCCACTTTCAGTCACCTGTGGATCTGTACGCCCAGATCTCTCTGCCTGTCAATACTCCTAAGCGTTCTGCCATTTACTGTAAACTTCCCAACTGCATTAGACCTTCCAAAATGCATTACCTCACATTTTTCCGGATTAAACTCCATCTGCCATTTCGCCACCCAAGTCGCCAACCGATCTATATTCTGTTGTATCCTCTGACAATCCTCATCACTGTCCGCAACTCCACAAACCTTTGTGTCATACTTATCAGACTAGCTACATTTTCCTCCAAATCATTTATATATACTACAAACAGCAAAGGTCCCAGCACTGATCCCTGTGGAATACCACTAGTCACATCCCTCCATTCAGAAAAGCACACTTCCACTGCTACCCTCTGTCTTCTATGACTGAGCCAGATCTGTATCCATCTTGCCAGCTCCCCTCTGATCCCATATGACTTCACATTTTGTATCAGTCTGCCATCTTGTCAAAGGCTTTACTGAAGTCCATATAGATAACATCCAATGCCCTTCCTTCATCTAATATCTTCGTCACTTCCTCAAAAACTCAATCAAATTAGTGAGATACGACCTCCCCTTCACAGAACCATGCTTCCTCTCGCTAATACGTCCATTTGTTTCCAAATGGGAGTAAATCCTGTCCCGAAGAACCCTCTCTAATAATTTCCCAACCACTGACGTAAGGCTCACCGGCCGATAGTTTCCTGGATTTTCCTTGCCACCCTTCTTAAACAAAGGAACAACATTGGCTATTCCCCCGTTCTCTGGGGCCTCATCTGCCGCCAATGAGGATGCAAAGATTACAGTCAAGGCCCCAGCAATTTCTTCCCTTGCCTCCCTCAGTATTCTGGGTTAGATCCCATCAGGCCCTGGGGACTTATCTACCTTAATGCTTTGCAAGATACCCCACACCTCCTCCTTTTTGATAATGAGATGACTGAGGCTATCTGCACTCCCTTCCCTAGGCTCATCATGCACCAAGTCCTTCTCCTTGGTGAATACTGATGCAAAGTACTCATTTAGCACCTCGCCCATTTCCTCTGGCTCCATACGTAGAATTCCCTTCTCTGTCATTGAGTGGGCCAACCCTTTCCCTGGTTACCCTCTTGCTCTTTATATACGTATAAAAAGCCTTGGGATTTTCCTTAATCCTGTTTGCCAATGACTTCATATAAACCCTTTTCGCCCTCCTGAATCCTTGCTTAAGTTCTTTCCTACTGTCTTTATATTCCTCAAATGATTCGTCTGTTCCAAGCCTTCCAGCCCTTACAAATGCTTCCTTTTTCTTTTTGACTAGACTCACAATATCCCGCGTTATCCAAGGTTCCAGAAACTTGCCAAACTTATCGCTCTTCTTCACAGGGTCATCCTGGTCCTGGATTCAATTCAACTGACGCTTGAAAGACTCCCATATGTCAGATGCTGATTTACCCTCAAACAGCCGCCCCCAATCTAAATTCTTCAGTTCCTGCCTAATATTGTTATAATTAGCCATCCCCCAATTTAGCACCTTCACCCGAGGACTACTCTTATCCTGATCCACAAGTACCTTAAAACTTATGGAATTATGGTCACTGCTCCCCGACTGAAACTTCGACCACCTGGCCGGGCTCATTCCACAATACCAGGTCCAGTACGGCCCCATCCCTAGTTGGACTATCTACGTATTGTTTCAAGAAGCCCTCCTGGATGCTCCTCACAAATTCTGCCCCATCCAAGCCCCTAGCACTAAGTGAGTCCCAGTCAATATTGGGGAAGTTAAAATCACCCACCACTGCAACCCTGTTACCTTTACATCTTTCCAAAATCTGTCTACATATCTGCTCCTCTACCTTCAACTGGCTGTTGGGAGGCCTGTAGTAAACCTCCAACATCGTGACTGTACCCTTTTTATTCCTGAGCTCCACCCATATTGCCTCGCAGCATGCCCCCTCCGAGGTGTCCTCCCGCAGTACAGCTGTGATATTCTCCTTAACCAGTAATGCAACTCACCCACCCCTTTTACACCCCGTATATCCCGCCTGACGCTTCTAAAGCCTGGAACATTTAGCTGCCAATCCTGCCCTTCCCTCAACCAATTCTCTGTAATAGCAACAACATCAGATTTACAAGTAATAATCCAAGCTCTAAGTTCATCTGCCTGACCTGTTATACTTCTTGCATTGAAACAAATGTACTTCAGACCGCCAGTCCCGCTGTGCTCCGCAACATCTCCCTGCCTGCTCTTCCTCTTCGTCTTACTGGCCTTATTTACTTGTTCCCCCTCATTTATTTCACTTTCTGTCCTTCTGCTCTGCTTCCCACCCCCTGCCACTCAAACCCTCCCGAGTGACGCTAGCAAAACTCGCAGCCAGGATATTTGTGCCCCTCCAGTTTAGATGCAACCCGTCCTTCTTGTAAAGGTCCCATCTGTCCCTGAAGAGATCCCAATCGTCTCGATATCAGAAACCCACAAGCTGTTCAGCCACGTGTTTAACTGCACCAGATTCCTATTTCTATCCTCACTGGCACGTGTTATTTATTATACCCTGTTTTCCCAAGCAAGATATCTATTTGCACTGGGCTACGGCCTCTAGAAATTACCAAACACCAACACCAACATAGTTACAGGGTTTATCGAATCTCTCCTTTTGGAAACAGGGTGTGACATTTATAGCCTTCCAGTCCTCTGACAACTCTTTCATATCTAAGGAGGATTGTAAGATTCTGGCCAGTGCCCCTGCTATGTCCACCATTCTTTCCCTCAACAAACCTCATATATCCTATCTCAACCAGGTCAATCTTTTACTTTATTGTGGTACAAAAAGTGTTGGATTGAAAGGGGTTGACTGAACCTGTTTGTTCAGTGACTGTAATTAATGTCAGTCACTATGGACACTAATTGCGTCACTGGAGGGTTTCCCTCTTCTATTAATAATGGGCTCCATTCAAAGTGCTATCCCATAGTTTCAGTTGGAGCATCAACCCTGACACGAACAGGGATCCGTGGCTGCAGTGAGATGGAGAGGATAGATCAGATTCTGATAACAATGAATTGGAATCTTACAACAATGGGTCAGAATCTGAGAACAATAGATTGGAATGTTACAACAATGGGTCAGAATCTGAGAACAATAGATTGGAATGTTACAACAATGGGTCAGAATCTGAGAACAATAGATTGGAATGTTACAACAATGGGTCAGAATCTGAGAACAATAGATTGAAATGTTCCAACAATGGGTCAGAATCTGAGAACAATAGATTGAAATGTTCCAACAATGGGTCAGAATCTGAGAACAATAGATTGGAATGTTACAACAATGGGCAGCAGGAGTTTCTCCTATTGGCTTGGTGAAATTATTGCAGATTATTTTTGGATAACATTAGAATGGCGGATCTATTTTGCACTGAAGATGATTGAAACGATTTACGATCCCATCCTCGCTATTATTGGTGTACCTGGTAAGTTTCTGTATCCAACTATTGGATCTATAAAGACTGCCCGGTGTCCAATCCTCAGGCTTGTGGGGTATCAGTGGACCCTCATTCAGTGTCTACCCCTGTCCACCTCAAAGACTGCCCTGTGTCCAATCCTCAGCAGAGAGAAGCAGGATGAAAGGTCCTGTGGCTTTGTCAGGATATCGGGATTCGTGATGGTGTAGGTGGCTCTGCGGGGTTCCCTTGACAACGGGGAGAGATACAGGAACTGGAGGAACTCTCACTACATTAATGTGCAGTTGGTGTGTGAGCATGCCCAGTGCATCATGTTGGTGAATGTCCACTATCCTGGCACCAGCCAGGATACCTTCATTCTGAAACAGTCAGCTGGTCCCAATATTTCGGAGCTCCATGGAAAACCGGAATGCGGTTCCTCAGAGACAATGGACTCTCCCCCCTCACCCCAGACATGGCTATACCTCCTACACCCCCAAACACACTTTCCACTGCCAGTCAAACAAACACTCCAGCAGGAACACAGTGGAACAGACCATCGGTGTGATGAAGCAATGCTTACAATGTCTGAACCGCTCGGGGGGAGCCCTCCAGTACACACTGGAGCAGGTGTCCAAGTTCATGGTGTTCTGCTGCACCCTTCATATCATCACCATCATGAGGACACAGTCATTGGCACCAGGAAACCGGAGGCTCCCTCAGGAGGAAGCGGAGGAGGCAGGGAGGATATTTCCTGGTTGCCTTCGACCCGGACAGGCTGTCGGAGAGTCCCTGCCAAGTTTCCAGATACCACAGGACAACTTCCCTGTCCCACCATGTATCCCCCCCCCCATTCTCCACCATTACACCCATCTGAACGCCCCGTGACAGCTTCCCCTTGGTCACCATCCTGCAATAAAAGCCACCAACAAAAACTTTTTCATTAACATCTCTATCGATCACCAATTAAACAAACAAAACAGAGCTATTCACACTTGTGTATTCCCTTGGTGCCTGTCTTGTGAGTTCCCTCGACCTGCCTTGTGCTCCTACATAATGTTTCTCCAGTGACTGCAGCATGGCTGGTGAAAGGCTGCTGACTTTCACTGGGGGGTGACTGCAGATTGCCTTGGAGGGCGTCCTCGAGCGGCTCTGGGCACTGAGGGCTCGGATTCAGACTGCACCACCTCGATATGGGCAGCAGCAGCCTGGGCTGGCTGATGAGTAACAGCAAGGACATTGGTGGAGTGACAGTGAAGGGAGAACAAATACTGTCATCCTGAGAGAGGAAAGCAGGTTCATGCTCCACGGAGCCACTGTAAATCCCACTTGATGACACCTCAGCAATCCATGTAATCCACCGGATTACTGAGACACTGGGTGTCTGCCGTCTGTGCTGCTGTGGAAGCTGAGACAATGGGGCTCATTCTGGGGTAGGTGGGACCTCTACAAACAGGATGGTCGTCACCTGACCCAGGGGGGTACCAATATTCTGGTGGGGAGATTTGCTAGTGCTCTTCGGGGGTGTTTAAACTAATTCAGCAGGGGAATGGGAACCTAAATTGCAGTTCCAGTGTACAGGATGTTGCGAGTAGTGAGGTCAGGGATAAGGTTACAAGGACGCAAGAGGGCACTGGCAAGCAAGAACTTGGTTTAAGGTGTGTCTACTTCAACGCCAGGAGCATCCGGAATAAGGTGGGTGAGCTTGCAGAATGGGTTGGTACCTGGGATTTCGATGTTGTGGCCATTTCGGAGACATGGGTAGAGCAGGGGCAGGAATGGATGTTGCAGGTTCTGGGATTTAGATGTTTCAGTTAAAACAGAGAAGATTGGAAAAGAGGAGGGGGTGTGGCATTGTTAAGCAAGGAGAGTATTACAGCGGCAGAAAGGACGGTTGAGGACTCGTCTACTGAGGTAGTATGGACCGAGGTTAGAAACAGGAGAGGAGAGGTCAGTCTGCTGGGAGTCTTCTATAGACCTCCGAATAGTTCCAGAGATGTCGAGGAAAGGATAGCGAAGATGATTCTCGACAGGAGCGAGAATAACAGGGTAGTTGTTATGGGGGACTTTAACTTTCCAAATATTGACTGGAAATACTATAGTTCGAGTACTTTAGATGGGTCAGTTTTTGTCCAGTATGTACAGGAGGGTTTTCTGACACAGCATGAAGACAGGCCAACCAGGGGCGATGCCACATTGGATTTGGTACTGGGTAATGAACCCGGCCAGGTGTTAGATTTAGATGTAGGTGAGCACTTTGGTGATGGTGATCACAATTCGGTTAGGTTTACCTTAGCGATGGGCAGGGACAGGTGTATCCCGCAGGGCAAGAATTATAGCGGGGGGAAAGGAAATTATGATGCGATTAGGCAAGATTTAGGATGCGTAGGATGGGGAAGGAATCTGCAGGGGATGGGCACAATCGAAATGTGGAGCTTATTCAAGGAGCAGCTACTGCGTGTCCTTGATAAGTATGTGCCTGTGAGGCAGGGAGGAAGTTGTCGAGCGAGGGAGCCGTGGTTTACTAAAGAAGTTGAAGCGCTTGTCAAAAGGAAGAAGAAGGCTTATGTTAGGATGAGACGTGAAGGCTCAGTTAGGGCGCTTGAGAGTTACAAGCCAGCCAGGAAGGATCTAAAGGGAGAGCTAAGAAAAGCAGGGAGAGGACACGAGATGTCATTGGCGGATAGAATCAAGGAAAACCCTAAGGCTTTCTATAGGTATATCAGGAATAAAAGAATGACTAGAGTTAGATTAGGGCCACTCAAGGATAGTAGTGGGAAGTTGTGTGTGGAATGAGAGGAGATAGGGGAAGCGTTAAATGAATATCTTTCGTCAGTATTTACAGTAGAGAAAGAAAATGTTGTCGAGTAGAATACTGAGATTCAGACTACTAGGCTAGATGGGATTGAGGTTCACAAGGAGGAGGTGTTAGCAATTTTGGAAAGTGTGAAAATAGATAGGTCCCCTGGGCCAGATGGGATTTATCCTAGGATTCTCTGGGAAGCCAGGGAGGAGATTGCAGAGCCTTTGTCCTTGATCTTTATGTCGTCATTGTCGACAGGAATAGTGCTGGAAGACTGGAGGATAGCAAATGTTGTCCCCTTGTTCAAGAAGGGGAGTAGAGACAGCCCTGGTAATTATAGACCTGTGAGCCTTACTTCGGTTATGGGTAAAATGTTGGAAAAGGTTATAAGAGACATGATTTATAATCATCTTGAAAAGAATAAGTTCATTAGCGATAGTCAGCACGGTTTTGTGAAGGGTAGGTCGTGCCTCACAAACCTTATTGAGTTTTTCGAGAAGGTGACCAAACAGGTGGATGAGGGTAAAGCAGTGGATGTGGTGTATATGGATTTCAGTAAGGCGTTTGATAAGGTTCCCCACGGTAGGCTATTGCAGAAAATACGGAAGTATGGGGTTGAAGGTGATTTAGAGCTTTGGATCAGAAATTGGCTAGCTGAAAGAAGACAGAGGGTGGTTGTTGATGGCAAATGTTCATCCTGGAGTTCAGTCACTGGTGGTGTACCGCAAGGATCTGTTTTGGGGCCACTGCTGTTTGTCATTTTTATAAATGACCTGGAAGAGGGTGTAGAAGGGTGGGTTAGTAAATGTGTGGATGACACGAAGGTCGGTGGAGTTGTGGATAGTGTCGAAGGATGTTGTAGGGTACAGAGGGACATCGATAGGCTGCAGAGCTGGGCTGAGAGATGGCAAAAGGAGTTTAATGCGGAAAAGTGTGAGGTGATTCACTTTGGAAGGAGTAACAGGAATGCAGAGTACTGGGCTAATGGGAAGATTCTTGGTCATGTAGATGAACAGGGAGATCTTGGTGTCCAGGTACATAAATCCCTGAAAGTTGCTACCCAGGTTAATAGGGCTGTTAAGAAGGCATATGGTGTGTTAGCTTTTATTAGTAGGGGGATCGAGTTTCGGAGTCACGAGGTCATGCTGCAGCTGTTCAAAATTCTGGTGAGACCGCACCTGGAGTGTTGCGTGCAGTTCTGTTCTCTGCATTATAGGAAGGATGTGGAAGCTTTGGAAAGGGTGCAGAGGAGATTTAATAGGATGTTGCCTGATATGGAGGGAAGGTCTTACGAGGAAAGGCTGAGGGACTTGAGGTTGTTTTCGTTGGAGAGAAGGAGGAGGAGAGGTGACTTAATAGAGACATATAAGATAATCAGAGGGTTAGATAGGGTGGATAGTGAGAGTCTTTTTCCTCGGATGGTGATGGCAAACACGAGGGGCATTGCTTTAAGTTGAGGGGTGATAGATATAGGACAGATGTTAGAGGTAGTTTCTTTACTCAGAGAGAAGTAGGGGCGTGGAACGCGCTGCCTGCAACAGTAGTAGACTCGCCAACTGTAAGGGCATTTAAATGGTCATTGGATAGACATATGGATGAAAATGGAACAGTGTCGGTCAGATGGTTTCACAGGTCGGCGCAACATCGAGGGCCGAAGGGCCTGTACTGCGCTGTAATGTTCTAATCTAATCTAATGGTCTCCAAACACTGTATCGCAGCTGAGTCCCCTAATGCTGTCATAGAGTGTGACCACTTCCACAGGGGAAGGAATAGGCTTCTAGCTCTGTGCAATGTCCTGTGCCATGTTGGAGCCGGACTCCTCCATGTTCCTTGACAGTGATAACAGAGTGTCTGACAGGCCTGTCAATGGACAAAGTATCTCAGTGTACATGTCGATCAGCATTCTCCTGCATGCTGTTCCACCAATGTTTACATCTGAGTCCTGTGTATTATAACTCGTTTGTGACCTTGCCCTCCGGTGAGCTGGCACATGAACTATCCTTTCCCCGTGGCCTGGCTGCAGCTCACTCGTGCTCGGTGACTCACCACGTGCAGATTCTGACTCTATACCAGCCTCTATAGCACACACAGTGTAAGTATTTGAGCTGTTGGCTGTGAGTATCAGAGCAAGTGATGGGGCGTCACCATCAGTCCTGTGCTGCTGCTCTTTCTCTGTCTCCTGGAGCTGCTGTGACTGGGAAGCTGGCAGTTTTCAGTTATCGTTGGGAAGTACAAAATCAGAAGGGGAGGGTTGGGTTGAGGGATTGGGGGTGGGATGGAAAGCAGGAGGTCCATGGTCCCACCATCTGCAGCTTGTCCATCATCCCATCCAAGCAGGGTGAGGGGGGGCTGGGAGTTAAGAAGGGACATCAGGCAGGTGCATAGCATCATCCTGAATGCTCTCGGTCATGTCGGATGCTACTGGCTCTGTCACAGCCGGTCCCATGATGTGGAGAACCATCTCCTCCCTTTGGCTCAGGGGATGAAGGTCTGCCTGGCCCCCGCCAGTTCACTTCTTCGCCTGTGATTATGGGCCACCTTGTCCTGTAAGAGATGGGATGGAATATCAGTAATTGTGTTTCACTGTAATTGGGTGATGTGCCTGCCATAGCTGAATAGCTGGAAGTATGTGGAGGCAGTGAGAGGTGGGTATGAGGCTGGTATCAGTGGAAGGTGTGTGAGGGTGAGGTGGAGTATGTGAATGTTATGTGTGAGTCCTGAGTGTTAGGTGCTCCTGATGGGTGAGTGATGGGGGTGTGGTACATTGAGCAGTGTGCGAGGTTGATGGTGTTGGGGGTAGGAGATGCCATTTGGAGATGAAGTCACTGACATCGAACACCCGTGTGAGCTCATTAAACTTCTTCTGGCACTGCTGCCACGTCCTCGGGCCCACACCTCTTGCATTGACATCCCTGGCCACCTTCTCCCAGTCCCTTCAGAGAGCGTTACTTGAGGGCCTCAGCCGCACGCCATGGAAACATGGCCTCTTTCCTCCTGTCATCCTCGATGACTAAGGCCTCCAGCACCACATCCGTGAACTGCAGAGCCCTCTATAATTTTTTCGTTTTAGTGTTAGAGATACAGCACTGAAGCAAGCCTTCGGCCCACCGAGTCTGTGCCGATCATCAACCAGCCATTTATACTAATCCTACACTAATTCCATATTCCTACCACATATTCCTACCTGTCCCTATATTTCCCTACCACCTACCTATACTGGGGGCAATTTATAATGGGAAATTAACCTATCAACCTGCAAGTCTTTGGCATGTGAGAGGAAACCGCAGCACCCGAAGGAAACCCACGCAGACACAGGGAGAACTTGCAAACTCCACACAGGCAGTACCCAGAATTGAACCCGGGTCGCTGGAGCTGTTAGGTTGCAGTGCTAACCACTGCACCACTGTGCCGCCCTAATGTTCCATTTACCTTGTTTCCAATTGCAGAATTCACAGTCAGCACACGCAGCCTCCTGTGATTCAGTGCAGCTTCCCTTTAAGAGGGACAGACTGCCTTTAAAAGCTGAATGCTGGCTGAAACAAGAGCCAGCCTCACACACAATTCTGTCCCAGTTAACAGTGCAGACAGACAGCAGTGCGGATCACCCTGGGCAGTAAGTAGAATTCATGGAAATGAGGAGACAGCAGAAGCTTTGTGTGTCACCTGCCTCAACAAGAACGGGCACGGGCAGATCATGAATCACAAACCCGACGCACAGAAGGAGGATATTCGGCCCATTGTGTTAGTGCAGTCTCTTTGAAAGGGATATCTAATTAGTTCCTCTCCCCTCCTCTTGCCCCACATTCCAGCTTTTTAAATTCCAATTCATGTATTTGCTGAATTCTCTTTTGAAAGATATTATTGAACCTGCTTCCACCATGTTTTCAGGCAGTGAATTCCAGATCCCAACAACTTACTGAGTAAGAAAATTCTCCTCATTTCACCTCTGGTTCTTTGTCAATTACCTTCAATCTGTGTCTTCTTAATACTGAACTTTCTGACACTGGAAACCGTTTCACATTAATTACTCTATCAAAACCATTCATGATTTTGAATTCTATATTAAATCTCCCCTTACCCTTCACTGATCTAAAGAGAACAATCCCAGCTTTTCTAATCTCTCCACGTAACTGAATTCCCAGGTCCCTGGTACCGTTCTAGTAAATCATCTCTGTGTCTTCACTAAGTCCTTGACATCCTTACCAAAGTGTGGTGATCAGAATTGGACACAATTCTCCAGCTGGGACCTAACCAAGAATGTATAAAAATCAGCATTTCCTCCTGAGTTTTATTACTCTGTGCCTCTCTCTAACACCAAGGAAACGACATGTTATCTTCAAAGATCTGTGTGTGTACACCTCCAGTTCTCTCTAATCCTGCACCCACTTTATAATGGTACCATTGAGTTTATATTGTTTCTCCTCATATTTCCTACCCAAATGTCTCACTTCACACTTCACTGTTTTAAATTACATCTGCCATGTTCCTGTACATTTCACCAGTCAGTCTCTGTCCTGCTGAAGTCTGTTACTATCCTTCACACTGTTTATTAACATTTCTGAGTTTCCTGTCATCTGGAAACTTTGACATTATCCCGTCTGTACACAAGCCCATTGCATTAACATACAGCAACAGTGATCCCAACAGTGACCCTGAGGAACCCCACTGTGTACTTCCCTCCAGACCGAACAACAACCATTCTCCAATACTCTCCGTTTTCTGTCACGGAGCTAAGTTCCTGCTTGCTGGCATTGAAAATAAAAAAAGCACTTCCATTTATGTAACGCCTTTATGACCACTGCATGTCCCAAAGCGATTTACAACCAACGCGTACCTTTTAATGTTTAGTCAGTCTTGTAATGTAGGAAAAACACAGCCAATTTCCTCACAGCAAGATCCCACAAGTAGCAGTGTGATCATGATCAGATCTGTTTTTGTGATGTTGATTTGAGGGGTAAATGTTGGCCAGGACACTGGGAATAATTCCGCTGACCTTCTAAATAATTCCATGGGATCTTTCCATCCCATGAGTGGGCAGACGGGGCCTGGCTTTACCTTTTCTTTGATAAGGCGGCACCTGTGACAGTGCAGCACTCCCTCGGTACTGCACTGCAGTGTCAGCCTTGATTCTTGTGATCAAGTCCTGCAGTGACATTTGATCCTTGAAGCTTGTGACTGATTGGGGAGAGAGCGACAAACTGAGCCACTGCTGACATTGGTCCTTTAATCACATGTGTTTCTAATTTGGTAACATGGTTGTGATGTGGTACTTTATCAAACGCCCGTTTAAAGGATAGGAATATTGGGAAAGTACAGGCAGGAACAATCATAGGAATTATAGAATAGCATTGCACTGAAGGAGGCCATTTGGTCCATCAAGTCTGTGCTGTCACTTTTGAAGAGCTTCCAGTTAGTCCCTCACCCGGGCTCTTTCCCAGATTCTTCCATTTTATCTGCCTTAAGATATCTATCCGATTCCCTTTTGGAATCTACTATTGAATCTGTATCCTTCAGCCTACCAGACCACACATTGCCAATCCGAAACACCCATTGCATAAAAAAATCCCTGTGTCACCTCTGCTTCTTGTTTCCAATCACCGTAAATATGTGTCCTCTGGTTAATGGCCCCTCGCACATTGGAAACAATTTCATTTTATTTAATTTATATAAATCCTTCATAATCTTAAACATTTCGATCAGATCTCCTTTTAAATTTCCCTACTCTAAGGTGAACAATCCCAGCTACATAACTGTAATCCCTCATCCCTGGAAATGTTCCAGTGAAACTCTTTTATCCCCTCTCCAAAGGTTTAATGTCCTTCCTAAAGTTGGTTTTCCATTATTGGATACAATAGTCCAAGTGCAGATGAACTAGTCTTTTCTATGGGATTAATATAACATCCTGACTATTCTACTCTGTGTCTCTATTAATAAAGCCTAAGCAAGATCCCACAAGTAGCAGTGTGATCATGATCAGATCTGTTTTTGTAATGTTAATTTGAGGGGTAAATGTTGACCAGGACACTGGGAATAATTACCCTGACCTTCTAAATAATTCCATAGGATCTTTACATCCACCTGAGAGGGCAGACGGGGCCTGGCTTTACCTTTTCTTTGATAAGGCGGCACCTCTGACAGTGCAACACTCCCTCAGTACTGCACTGCAGTGTCAGCCTTGATTCTTGTGATCATGTCCTGCAGTGACACTTGAACCTAGAAGCTTGTGATTGAAAGGGGAGTGAGCGACAAACTGAGCCACGGCTGACATTGGTCCTTTAATCCCATGTGTTTCTAATTCGGTAACACTGCTGTTATGTGATACTTTCTCAAACACCTGTTGAAAGGATAGGAATATTGGGAAAGTACAGACAGGAACAATCATAGAATCATAGAATTGCACAGCTCTGAATGATGTTATTCTGCCCATCAATTCAGTGCTGGCCCTTTCAAAGAGCAATCCAGTTACTCCCACTCCCTGACTCTTTCACTATATCCTAACATTTCTTCTGCTTCAGATATTTATCCAATTCCCATTTGGCATCTACTATTAAATCTGAATCCATCAGCCTATCTGACAGTGCATCCCAAATCCAAACCAGTCAGAAACAAAAATCCTCATGTCTGCTTCTTTTACCAATCACCTTAAAACTGTGTCTCTGGTTAGCAGTCCCTTGGACATTGGAAACAGTTTCTCTTTATTTAATTTATCTAAACCCTTCCTAATGTTAAACACCTCAATGAAATCTCCTCTGTGAGTTATCTGCTCTAAACAGAACAATCCCAAATACATAACTGTAATCCCTCATGCCTGGACAAGTTCTAGTAAAACAGTTCTGTCACCTCTACAAAGGCTTCATGTCCTTCCTAAAGTGTGGTTCCCAGTATTCGACACAAGACTCCAGGTGCAGCTGAACTAGTATCTTATATATGTTTCACATGATGTCCTTGCTTTTGTTCATTTTGCCTCTTTTTAGAAAACCTAGGATCCCATAGATTTATTAACTGTTTCGCTACCCTTTCGTGCCAGCTTCAAAGATTTGTGTACAAATACCCCAGGTGTCTCTGCTATTTCACCACCTTTATAGTTATACCATTTAACTTGTATTGTCTCTCCTCATTCATCCTTTCAAAATGTATTACATCACACATCTGCAATGCCAATTAAATATTGAGAAGATTGAAGCCATTGTTTTCTGTCTCTGCTCCAAACATTTCCTAGCTACACACTCCATCCCTCTCCTTTGTAAATGCTTGAGACGAAGTCAAACTGTTCAGAAACGTGGGTACATAGTTAACCTAGAGATGCCTGGCGATGGGCTTCCGACCAAATATTCACACCATCAGTAAAACGGCTTATTTCCACCCTTGGTGGAGTTGCATTGCTGGTTAAAAACGAAATTAACGCAATAGTGAGGAAGGATATTAGCTCTGATGATGTGGAGTCTGCATGGGAAGAGCTGAGAAACACTAAGGGGCAAAAAACGTTAGTGGGTGTTATATATAGACCCCAAAACTGTGGTGGTGATGTGGGAATGGTCTTAAACAGGAAATTAGAGATGCATGCGATAAAGCAACATCTGTAATTATGGGTGAGTTTAATCTGCATATAGATTGGTCAAATCAAATTTGTCACAATAACGTCAAGGAGGAATTCATGGAATGTATATGGGATAGTTTTCAGCACCAATACGTTGAGGAACCAACCAGAGAACAGGCCATAATAAAAGCAAAATACTGCGGATGCTGGAAATCTGAAATAAAAACAAGAAATGCTGGAATCACTCAGCAGGTCTGGCAGCATCTGTGGAAAGAGAAGCAGAGTTAACGTTTCGGGTCAGTGACCCTTCTTCGGAACTGACAAATATTAGAAAAGTCACAGATTATAAACAAGTGAGGTGGGGGTGGGGCAAGAGATAACAAAGGAGAAGGTGCAGATTGGACCAGGCCACATAGCTGACCAAAAGGTCACGGAGCAAAGGCAAACAATATGTTAATGGTGTGTTGAAAGACAAAGCATTAGTACAGATTAGGTGTAAATACACTGAATATTGAACAGCAGCAAGTGCAAACCTGAAAAAAAAGCTTGGAAAAAAACAGTGGGTCAGCAAACTGAACAAACTAAGATGAAATGAACTAAATGCAAAAAAAGATTGTAAAAAATGTAAAAAAGAATGTAAAAAAAAGGAAAAAAAAATAACCAAAAATGAAAGTAAAATGGGGGGCTGTCATGCTCTGAAATTATTGAACTCAATGTTCAGTCCGGCAGGCTGTAGTGTGCCTAATCGGTAGATGAGATGCTGTTCCTCGAGCTTGCGTTGATGTTCACTGGACCACTGCAGCAATCCCAGGACAGAGAAATGAGCATGAGAGCAGGGGGGAGTGTCTGCAGGGGGGAGTTGCAAGCTGATTGGTTGGGTGAGTTGCAGCTGTTAGTGCATGTCGATATCTTTAAAAAAGTGAAAAGTTTATTTTTGTGGGAAAAGAACTCTGGTGATAAGGTGAGTACTGCTGAAATGTTTCTTTTTTAATTCAGTGTAGTTTATTAAGAATCTTAGATTGAAGTGGGTAGAAAAAGGCCCCTCATGTAATTAGTATTTTTTTAAATTAAGGGTGTAACTAATTAATCTAAGGGTAGGTCATGACAGGAGAGTTCAGCCCCGTGATCTGCTCCTCCTGCCCTCTGTGGGAAATCAGGGACGCTTCCAGTGCCCCTGGTGACCATGTGTGCAGGAAGTGTATCCATCTGCTGCTGCTGGCTACCCACATTACGGAGATGGAGCTGCGGGTGAAATCACTGTGGAGCATCCATAATGCTGAGGAAGTCGTGGATAACATGTTTAGCGAGGTGGTCACACCGCAGGTAATCGCTGCACAGGGAGAAAAGCGATGGGTGACCACCAGACGGAGTAGTAGGCACAGGCAGGTAGTGCAGGAGTCCCCTGTGGCCACCCCCCTCTCATACAGATAGACCGCTTTGGATACTGTTGGGGGGATGACCTCCCAGGGGAAAGCGGCAACAGCCAGGCCCGTGGGACCACAGAGGGCTCTGCTGCACAGCAGGGGTGGAAAACGGGTGGAAGAGCTATCATGATAGGGGATTTTTTTTTTTTTAGAACATACAGCACAGAACAGGCCCTTCGGCCCACAATGTTGTGCCGATCCTTTGTCCTCTGTCAAGGACAATTTAATCTATACCCCATCATTCTCCTTTATCCATATACCTATCCAAAAGCCTTTTGAAAGTCCCTAAAGTTTCTGACTCAACAACTTCCCCGGGCAAGGCATTCCATGCCTCGACCACTCTCTGGGTAAAGAACCTTCCCCTGACATCCCCCTTATATCTCCCACCCTTCACCTTAAATTTATGACCCCTTGTAACGCTTTGCTCCACCCGGGGAAAAAGTTTCTGACTGTCTACCCTATCTATTCCCCTGATCATCTTATAAACCTCTATCATGTCACCCCTCATCCTTCTCCTTTCTAATGAGAAGAGGCCTAGAATGTTCAGCCTTTCCTCGTAAGACTTATTCTCCATTCCAGGCAACATCCTGGTAAATCTCCTCTGCACCCTCTCCAAGGCTTCCACATCCTTCCTAAAATGAGGCGACCAGAACTGCACACAGTACTCCAAATGAGGCCTTACCAAGGTCCTGTACAGCTGCATCATCACCTCACGGCTCTTAAATTCAATCCCTCTGCTAATGAACGCTAACACCCCATATGCCTTCTTCACAGCCCTATCCACTTGAGTTGCAACTTTCAATGATCTATGCACATAGACCCCAAGGTCTCTCTGCTCCTCCACATGCCCAAGAACCCTACCGTTAACCCAGTATTTTGCATTCATGTTTGTCCTTCCAAAATGGACGACCTCACACTTTTCAGGGTTAAACTCCATCTGCCACTTTTCAGCCCAGCACTGCAACCTATCCAAGTCCCTTTGCAGACGACAATAGCCCTCCTCGGTATCCACAACTCCACCAACCTTTGTATCATCTGCAAATTTACTGACCCACCCTTCGACTTCCTCATCCAAGTCGTTAATAAAAATCACAAACAGGAGAGGACCCAGAACTGATCCCTGCGGCACGCCACTGGTAACTGGGCTCCAGGCTGAGTATTTACCATCTAAGACCACTCTCTGCCTTCTATCAGTTAGCCAATTCTTAATCCAACTGGCCACATTCCCCACTATCCCATGCCTCCTGACTTTCTCCATAAGTCTACCATGGGGGACCTTATCAAATGCCTTACTAAAATCCATGTACACCACATCCACTGGTTTACCCTCATCCACTTGCTTGGTCACCTGCTCAAAGAATTCAATCAGGCTTGTGAGGCAAGACCTACCCCTCACAAAACCGTGCTGACTGTCCCGAATCAAGCAGTGTCTTTCCAGATGCTCAGAAATCCTATCCCTCAGCACCTTTTCCATCAACTTGCCTACCACCGAAGTAAGACTAACAGGCCTGTAATTCCCAGGGTTGTTCCTATTCCCTTTCTTGAACAGGGGCACAACATTTGCCACCCTCCAATCACCTGGTACCACCCCCGTCAGCAGAGAAGATGAAAAGATCATTGCCAGCGGCTCTGCAATTTCATCCCTTGCTTCCCATAACATCCTTGGATATACCCCGTCAGGCCCGGGAGACTTGTCTATCTTCAAGTTATTCAAAAACCCCAACACATCTTCCCTCCTAACGAGCACTTCCTCGAGCTTACCAGTCTGCTTCCCACCGTCCTCTTCAGTAATACACCCCTTCTCATTCGTAAATACCGAAGAGAAGTACTCATTCAAAACCTCACTTATCTCTTCCGGCTCAACACACAGTCTCCCGCTATTGTCCTTGACCGGACCTATGGTCCCCCTAGTCATCCTCATATTTCTGACATACGCGTAAAAGGCCTTGGGGTTTTCTTTTATCCTACCCGCCAAGCATTTTTCATGCCCTCTCTTAGCTCTCCTAATCCCTTTCTTCAGATCCTTCCTGGCCATCTTGTATCCCTCCAGAGCTATGCCTGTGCCCTTTTTCCTCAACTTTATATACGCATCCTTCTTCTTCCTAACAAGACTCTCAACCTCTCTTGTCAACCACGGTTCCCTCACATGACCATCCCTTCCCTGTCTGACAGGGACATGCTTATCAATGGCCCCTACTATCTGCTCCTTGAAAAAGTTCCACATTTCGACCGTGCCCTTCCCTGCCAGCATATGCTCCCAACTTATGCTCCTCAGTTCCTGCCTGACAGCATCATATCTACCCTTCCCCCAATTGTAAACCTTGCCCTGTTGCACATACCTATCCCTCTCCATTACCACAGTGAATGCTACAGAATTGTGATCACTATCTCCAAAGTGCTCGCCCACCAACAGCTCTATCACTTGCCCTGGTTCATTACCTAGTACCAAATCCAATATTGCCTCCCCTCTGGTCGGGCAGTCTACATACTGAGTCAGAAAAGCTTCCTGGACATACTGCACAAACACTACCCCATCCAAACTATTCGATCTAAAGAGTTGCCAATCAATATTTGGGAAGTTGAAATCCCCCATAATTACTACCCTGTGACTTCTGCTCCTTTCCAAAATCTGTTTCCCAATCTGCTCTTCCACCTCCCTGCTGCTATTGGGGGGCCTATAGAAAACTCCCATCAAGGTGACTGCTCCTTTCCTGTTCCTGACCTCAACCCACAGTGCCTCAGTCGGCAGATCCTCCTCGAAAATTCTTTCAGCAGTTGTTACACTATTTCTAACTAACAATGCCACCCCCCCACCTCTTTTACCACCATTCCTAATCTTATGAAAACATCTATAACCAGGTACCTCCAAAAACCATTCCTCCCCCTCACCTATCCATGTTTCAGTGATGGCCACAACATCGTAGTCCCAAGTGCCCATCCACGCCTTCAATTCACTCACCTTATTCCTGATGCTTCTTGCGTTGAAGTATACGCACTTTAACCCTTCTCCGTGCCCATCTGTCCTCTGTGACAGTGCTACCTTCCCCAATACCTCACTACACTCTTTGTCTTTCTGAGTGGACCCACTGGTCCCTGGATTACAAGTCCGGTTCCCATCCCCCTCCCAAACTAGTTTAAACCCTCCCGAACAGTACTAGCAAACCTCCCTCCCAGGATATTGGTGCCCCTCTGGTTCAGATGCAGCCCGTCCTGTTTGAACAGGTCCCATCTTCCCCAGAATGCAGTCCAATTATCCAAGAACTGGAAGCCCCCCCTCCTACACCATTCCTGCAGCCACGTGTTCAGCTGTGCTCTCTCCCTATTCCTAGCCTCACTATCACGTGGCGCCGGCAACAAACCAGAGATAACAACTCTGTCCGTCCGAGCTTTCAGCTTCCAGCCTAACTCCCTAAACTTCTATCGTAGGGGGTGCAGGTAGGCGTTTCTGTGGCCGCAAAAGAGACACCAGGATGGTATGTTGCCTCCCTGCTGCCAGGGTCAAGGATGTCTCGGAGTGGCTGCAGAAAATTCTGAAAGGGGAGAGTGAGCAGCCAGAGGTCGTGGCCCATATTGGTGCAAACGATATACACAGGAAGAGAGATAAGGTCCTGCACAGTGAATACAGGGAGTTAGGCAGAAGGTTAAAAAGTAGAACCTCTAGGGATAATCTCAGGATTTGGCCTAATCATCAGCCTCAAGAAAACAAACATCATGGGACAGGACGTCAGAAATGCTCCATCCATCGATATTGGCGACCACGCTCTGGAAGTGGTTCAAGAGTTCACCAACCTAGGCTCAACTATCACCAGTAACCTGTCTCTAGATGCAGAAATGTGTGGCGTTTGCAAGTTCTCCCTGTGTCTGCGTGGGTTTCCTCCAGGTGCTCCGGTTTCCTCCCACATGCCAAAGACTTGCAGGTTGATAGGTAAATTGTCCATTATAAAATTGCCCCTAGTGGAGGTAGGTGGTAGGGAAATATAGGGACAGGTGGGGATGTGGTTGGAATATGGGATTAGTGTAGGATTGGTATCAGTGGGTGGTTGATTGCTGGCACAGACTCGGTGGGCCGAAGGGCCTGTTTCAGTGCTGTATCTCTAATATAAAATCAACAACGCATGGGAAAAGCTACCACTGCTATGTCCAGACTGGCCAAGAGAGTGTTGAAAAAGGCGCACTGACAAAGAACACAAAACCCCGAGTGTATCAAGCCTGTGTCCTCAGTACCTTGCTCAATGGCAGCAAGGCCTGGACAACGTATATCAGCCAACAGCGACGTGTCAATTCATTCCATCTTCGCTGCCTCTGGAGAATACTTGGTATCAGGTGGCAGGACCGTATTTCCAACACAGAAGTCCTCGAGGCGGCCAACATACCCAGCTTATACACACTACTGAGTCAGTGGCGCTTGAGATGGCTTGGCCATGTCAGCCGCATGGAAGTTGGCAGGATCCCCAGGGACACATTGTACAGCGAGCTCGCCACTGGTATCAGACCCACCGGCCGTCCATTTCTCCGCTTTAAAGACGTCTGCAAACGCGACATGAAGTCCTTTGACATAGATCACAAGTTGCGGGAGTCAGTTGCCAGCGATCGCCAGAGCTGGCTGGCAGCAATTAAGGCAGGGCTAAAGTGTGGCGAGTCGAAGAGACTTAGCAGTTGGCAGGAAAAAAGACAGAAGTGCAAAGGGAGAGCCAACTGTGTAACAGCCCCGACAAACAAATTTTTCTGCAGCATCTGTGGAAGAGCCTGTCCCTCTAGAATATGCCTTTATCGCCACTCCAGGCGCTGCTCCACACACCACTGACCACCTCCAGGCGCTTATCCATTGTTTCTCGAGACAAGGAGGCCAAAGAATAAGAAGAATCTCAGGATTACTCCCTGTGCCACGTGCTAGTGAGGGTAGGAATAGGAGGATTAGGCAAATGAATGTGTGGCTGAAGAGCTGGTGTAGGCGGGAGAGCTTCAGCTACTTGGATGATTGGGATCTCTTCTGGTGCAGAGGTGACCTGTACAAGAGTGTCAGGTTGCGTCTAAACTGGAAGGGGACCAATATCCTTGCGGGAAGGTTTGTTAGTACTACTCGGGAGGGTTTAAACTAGTCTTGCAGGGGGGTAGGACTCAAAGTAGTAGTCTCTCCGATGAGGTCGTTGAGGTAAATGTAGAGGTTAATGCAAGAAAGTCCAGTAGGCAGGCCGGGCAGGGGCTGGACAGGGAGCGTGGAAGATCTGGTAGGCTAAACTGCATGTACTTTAATGTAAGAGGCCTTACAGATAAGGCAGATGAACTCAGAGCACGGGTCAGTAGATGGGATTGTGATATTGTAGCTATTACAGAAACGTGGTTGAGGGATAGGCAAGACTGGCAGCTCAATGTTACGGGGTACCGATGCTTCAGGTGGAGGTAAGAGAGGATGGGGAGTTGCACTATTGATTAGGGAGCGCATCACGGCAGTAGTTAGAGAGGATATCCCGGGGGGAACGTCCAGTGAGGCCATTTGAGTAGAGCTTCGAAATAAGCAAGCGGTGATCACTTTGATGGGATTATACTATAGGCCCCCCAATAGTCAGAGGGAATTGGAGGAGCATATATGTAGGGAAATCACAGATAGGTGTAGGAATTATAAGGTTGTAATAGTAAGTGATTTTAACTTCCCTAATATTGACTGGGACTGTCTTAGTGCTGAGGGATCAGATGGGCAAGAATTTGTTAAGTGTGACCAGGATAGTTTTCTGAAGCAGTATGTTGATGGCCCTACGAGAGAAAAGGCTGCACTCGACCTCCTCTTAGGAAATGAAGATGGGCAGGTAGATGATGTGTCAGTGGGGGAGCACTTTGGGACCAGTGACCATAACTCTATTAGCTTCAAGATAGTTATGGAAGAGGATAGGACTGGTCCTCAGGTTGAAGTCCCAAATTGGAGGAAGGTTAATTTCGATGGCATCAGACAGGAACTCTCAAAAGTTGAATGGCAGATACGGTTTACAGGTAAAGGGACGTCTGGCAAGTGGGAGGCTTTTAAAAGTGAGAAAGGAATAGTTATGGGCTGGCATATTCCTGTTAGATGCAAAGGCAAGGCTGTCAAGTTTAGGGAACCTTGGTTGACAAGGGATGCTGAGGTTCTGGTCAGGACAAAGGAGGACGCATATGTCAGGTACAGACAGCGGGGATCACACGAGTCCCTCGAGGAGTACAGGGGATGTAGGAGTACTCTTAAGAAGGAAATTAGGAGGGTGAAAAGGGGCCATGAGATTTCGCTGGCAGATAAGCTAAAGGAGAATTCTAAAATATTCTATAAGTACATTGAGAGGAAAAGGGACGCTAGGGAGAGAGTAGGTCCCCTTAAGGAACAGTGTGGTAATCTATGTGTGGAGCCACGGGAAATGGGCGAGGTCTTAAATGAATACTTCGCATCTATATTTACCATGGTGATGACATGGAAGCTAGTGATTTCAAGGGAGGGAACAGCAATATCCTGGAGCATATCAACATTACAAAGGAGGCGGTGTTGGAGGTTTTGAAGCGCATTAAGGTGGATAAATCCCCCAAGGCCTGACCAGGTGTATCCTGGGATGCTATGGGTAGAAAGGGAGGAGATTTCTGGAGCTCGAGCAGAGATTTTTGCATTATCGTTAGCCACGGGTGAGATACCGGAAGACTGGAGGATAGCTAATGCTGTGCCTTTATTTAAGAAGGGCAGCAGTGATAAGCCAGGGAACTACAGGCCGGTGAGCCTTACATCAGTGATGGGAAAGTTATTGGAAGGGATTCTGACAGACAGGATTTATATACATCTGGAAAGGCAACGTCTGATTAGGGATAGTCAGCATTGCTTTGTGCATGGGAATCATGTCTCAGGAATTTGACTGAGTTTTTTGAGGAGGTGACCATGAGGATTGACGAGGGCAGGGCGATGGACGTTGTCTACATGGACTTTAGCAAGGCCTTTGACAAGGTCCCGCATGGTCGGCTGGTCCAGAAGGTTCGAACACATGGGATCCAGGGTGTGCTAGCCAATTGGATACAACATTGGCTTGGTAATAGGAGGCAGAGGGTGGAACTGGAGGGTTGTTTTTTAGATTGGAGGCCGGTGACCAGTGGTGTGCCGCAGGGATCGGTTCTGGGTCCTCTCTTGTTTGTCATATATATTAATGACTTGAATGTGAATGTAGGGGACATGATTGGTAAGTTTGCAGATGATACAAAAATTGATGGAATAGTAGAAAGTGAAGAAGGTTGTCTAAGGTTACAACAGGATATAGATAAACTTGGAAAGTGGGCAATGGATTGGCAAATGGAATTTAACACAAATAAGTGTGAAGTGATGCATTTTGGGAAGTTAAACCAGGGCAGGACATATACAGTGAATGACAGGGCCTGGGGAGTGTTGTTGAGCAGCGAGACCTTGGGGTGCAAGTACATAGTACCATGAAAGTGGCAACACAGCTCGGCAGAGTGGTGAAGAAGGTGTATGGCATGCTTGTCTTCATCAGCTGCACATGGTGTCCAAGAGTTGGGATGTCATGTTGCAGTTGTACATAACATTGGTTAGGCCGCATTTGGAGTACTGTGTGTATTTCTGGTCACCGCACTACAGGAAAGATGTGATTAAGCTAGAGAGGGTGCAGAAAAGATTCATAAGGATGTTGCCTGGTTTGGAGGGCTTGAGTTATGAAGAGAGATTGGATAGGCTGGGTCTGTTTTCCCAGGAGCGAAGACGGCTGAGAGGGGACATTATAGAGGTATATAAAATTATGAGAGGCATAGATGGGCAGATAGCCAGAGTCTGTTTCCCATGGTAGGGGTGACTAAAACTGGAGGGCATAAATTAAAGGTGAGATAGAGGAGGTGTAAAGGGGATCAAAGGGGTAAATTTTTCCAGAAATAATAGTGGGTATCTGGAATGAGCTGCCAGAGGAAGTGGTGGAGGCAGGAACAGCAGCAACATTTAAGAGGCATCTGGACAGGTATTTGAATGAGCAAGGCATAGACGGATATGGAATTAATGCAGGCACGTGGAATTAGTATAGATAGGCATTATGGTCGGCATGGACGCAGTGGGCCGAATGGCCTGTTTCTATGCTGTACGACTCTGTGACTCGAAGATGGAGAGTGACATAGTTGATTCTGAGACTAGGCTCGTGAATCTTAATAAAGGAAACTATGAAGGTATGAAGCACCAGTTGGCTCTGATGGATTGGAAACGTTACTTAAAGGGATGACGGTGGATTGGCAATGGCAAATATTCAAAGAGCACATGGATGAACTGCAACAATTGTTTACTCCTGTCTGGCACAAAAGTAAAATGGGAAAGGTAGCCAAACCATGGCTTAGAAGGAAAATTAGAGATAGTATTAGATCCACGGAAGACGCATATACATTCGACAGAAAGGAAAAACAGACCTGAGGATTGGGAGCAGTTTAGAATTCAGCAAAGGAGGACCAAGGGATTTATTAAGAAGGGGAAAATAAAGTACACGAGTAAGCTTGCGGGGAACATACAACCTGACTGTAAAGGTTTCTGTAGGTATGTAAAGAGGAAAGGATTGGGTCAGACAAATGTAGGTCCTTACAGTTAGAAACAGGGGAATTTATTATGGGAAACAAAGAAATGGCTAACCAACTAAATGCAGACTTTGATTCTGTCTTCACAAAGGATGGCACAAATATCTTACCAGAAATGTTGGGGAACACAGGGTTTAGTGAGAGGAAGGAACCGAAGGAAATCAGTATTGGTAGAGAAATGGTGTTGGGGAAGTTGATGGTATTGAAGGCCGATAAATCCTCAGGGCCTGAAAATCTACATCCCAGATTACTTAAAGAAGTGACCTAGAAATACTGGATGCTTTGGTGGTCATCTTTCAAGATTCATTCGACTTTGGAACAGTTCCAGCTGATTGGAGGGCAGCTAATGTAACCCCACCATTTAAAAAGGGAGGTAGAAATAAAGCAGGGCATTATAGACAAGTCAGCCTGACGTCGGTAGTGGGGAAAATTCTAGAGTCCATTATCAAAGTTTTTATGACAGAGCACTTGGAGAACAGTGTTAGAATCGGATAGCGTCAGCATGGATTGACGAAAGGGAAATCATGCTTGATAAATCTATCAGAATATTCAAGTATGTAACTAATAGAGTGGATGAGGGGAGTCAGAGAATGTGGTTTATTTGGACTTTCAGAAGGCTTTCGACAAAGTCCCACATAAGAGATTAGTGTGTAAAATTAAAGCACATGGGATTAGTGGTAGTGTATTACGATACATAGAAAATTGGTTGGCAGATGGAAAAAAAGAGTAGGGATAAACGGATCTTTTTCCAAAAGGCAGGCAGTGATTAGTGGCGTACCGGCGCTAGGACCCCAGCTATTCACACTCTATATTAATGATTTAGATGCGGGAATGAAATGTAATATCTCCAAATTTTCAGAAGACACAAAACTGGGTGGGAGAGTGAGTTGTGAGGAGGATGCAGAGTGGCTTCAGGGTGATTTGGACAAGTTGAGTGAGTGGGCTATTGCATGGCAGAAGCAGTATAATGTGAATAAATGTGAGGTTATCCACTTTCTTAGCAAAAACAGGAAGGCAGATTATTATGTGAACTGCTATAAACTGAGAGAGGGGAATATGCAACGAGACCTGGGTGTTCTCGTACACCAGTCACTGAAGGTAAGCATGCAGGTGCAACAGGCGGTAGAAAAAGGCGAATGTTATGTTGGCCTTCATAGAGACAGGATTCGAGTACAGGAGCAGGGATGTCTTCCTGCAATTATACAGGGCCTTGGTGCGGCCGCACCTGGAATATTTTGTGCAGTTGTGGTCTCCTTCTCCGAGAAAGGATGTTCCTGCTTTAGAGAAAGTGCAACAAAGGTTTATCAGACTTATTCCTGGGATGGCGGGACTGATGTATGAGGAGAGTTAGGATTATATTCGCTGGAGTTCGGAAGAGTGAAGAGGGATCTCATAGAAACCTATAACATTCTAACAGGAAGAATGCTCCCGATGTTGGGGGAGTCCAGAACCAGGGGTCATAGTCGAAGAATATGGGGTAAACTTTTCAGGACTGAAATGAGGAGAAATTTCAACACCCAGAGAGTGGTGAGCCAGTAAAATTACGTCATCACTCCCATGTCCAAGAAGGATTGGAATATGCTGGCCAGTGCCTCTGCTACTTCCACCATTCCATCCCTCAGCAACCCACATGCATCCCATCCAGACTGGGCAAATGATCTACTTTATTGTGGTACAAAAAGTGCTGTATTGAAAAGGGTTATCTGAATCTGTTTGTTCAGTGACTGCAAATAATGTCAGTCTCCATGGACCCTAATTGTGTCACTGGAGGTTTGCCATCTTCTATTAATAAGGGGCTCCCATGTGTTGTCCCATAGTTTCAGCCGGAACATCAACCCCGGCAAAACAGAGATCAGCAGCTCCAGAGAGAGAGAAAGGATAGATCAGAATCTGAGAACAAATGACTGGAATGTAACAACACTTGGTCAGAATCTGAGAACAATAGATTTGAATGTTACAACAATGGGTCAGAATCTGAGAACAATAGATTGGAATGTTACAACAATGGACAGGAGTTTATCCTCGGATCTTTACTCTATTTCTACATATTATGATCATTAAACACTCGTATGCGTCTCGCACTGAAGATTATTCAATACATTTACTATCCCAGCCTGGCTATTATTGGTGTCCCTGGTAAGTCTCTCTATCTAGCTATTAATTCTATAAACCACGTTTAACAGCATTACTGCTCCTGTAATTTACTCTGCACTTTTTGCTGCCGTTGTATTCCTGGTGAATATGTCCAGCTATCAGCTCCATAAACCATTGCCAACTTTATTGGATTTCTTGACATTTGCTCTCTCATCTTTACTACTGTTGCTGTCTCTATTTCCCGGTAGGGCATTGAAAACCCCGTTTCACTGAAATACTGTTCTGTTATGTAAATTTTGGGAATACTGAAGCCAGTGTCATTGGTCTCCATCACAAACTCCATCCCCTATCTGCGAAACAAATACACCACCCTGCCCAATATCTGAGGCTGAACCAGACTGTTTGCAATCGGTGTGTTCTATTTAAACCTGAGCTGAGTCCATCTCCATAATCTCTCCATTGCCAACCCTGTCTACGACAACCTCTGTAATATCCCCCATCTCCACCTCTGTCTCAGCCAATCTGCTGCATAAACCCTCACCTGTACCTTTGTTAAATCCACACTTAACTATTCCAATTCTATCCTGGTCACCCTCCCAGTTATAAACCTCCATAAACCACAGACCATGCAGAACTCTGCTGCCTGTATTCTAACTCACACCAAATCCCGATCACCCATCACCCCTGTGCTCACTGACCTACATTGGCTCCATGTCTGGCAGCACCTTAATTTTAATATAGTCATTCTTGTGTTTGAATCCCTCCATGGCCTCACCCCTCCAATTAGTCCCATTGTCCTGCCCATTCTCATATTCCTGAAAATGTTTTGACTTCAATCTTTTCTCATTAGTCCTTCTGAAGTGAATTCCTTTCACACTGTATCTGTCCCGAGCCACTATTTTAGACTCTACAGCACTACTGGTGCTGACGGTACAGAAGCTGGGATCCATAGAGAGATGTGAACTGCACAGCCAGGCACTTCTACTGCGGCCTGCACAATGCCCCAAGCTGGGCAGGGCTCCAGCTCAATCGTACCATGTATGTGTTGTTGCTCTGAGGATGGTTTTGAATGTGTTGTCAATGTACCATACCGTCAGCTTTGATGCACGTCTTTGAAACTTGGTCTGTACATGTCCACTGACTGCCTGTGTTAGTCACTCTCAGTTGAACACATATTCAGCAGCATGAGGAAGCCCATCTAGTATTATTTAAAAGGACCAGGCATCCAGCTTACAGGTGAGGGGCGTTTGACTTACTTCTATTATTGTAACGTTAGTGGAGGTGCTGTGGATGGTTTGTTGGAGGTTGTGTTGCGAGCTGCTGCAGACATTCAGGGAGGACAGAGGATTTGGTGACCCAACTCTGGACGAGGTATGGCCTATCAGGGGAAAACAGCAGCAGCCAGAGCAGTGGCACCACGGCTGGCACTGTTGCTCAGCAGGGAGGGACAAAGCGCAGAAGAGTAATAGTTATAGGGGACTCTATAGTCATGGGCACAGATAGGCGCTTCTGTGGACGTGAAAGAGACTACAGGATGGTATGTTGCCTCCCTGGTGCCAGGGTCAAGGATGTCTCTGAACGGACAGGGGGCATTCTGAAGGGGGGAAGGTGAACAGCCAGAGGTTGTGGTACACATCGGTACCAATGACATAGGCAGGAAGAGTGATGAGGTCCTGCAGGGTGAGTTTAGGGAGTTAGGTAGAAAGATAAGAAACAGGACTTCGAGGATTGTAATCTCTGGATTACTCCCTGTGCTACGTGCCAGTGAGGCTAGAAGTAGGAAGATAGTGCAGCTATCCACGTGGCTGAGCAGCTGGTGTAGAAGGGAGGGTTTCAGATATCTGGACCATTGGGCTCTCTTCAGGGACAGATGGGACCTGTACAAGAAGGACGGGTTGCATCTGAACTGGAGGGGCAAAAATATCCTTGCTGTAAGATTTGCTAGCATCACTCGGGAGGGTTTAAACTAGTGTGGCAGGCGGGTGGGAACCAGAGCAGTAGGACAGCTAGTGAAATAAATGAGGAGGACATAGTAAAGAAGGCCAGCAGGACTAAGAGGAAGAGCAGGCAGGGAGATGTTGCTGAGCACAGCGGGACTGGTGTTCTGAAGTGCATTTGTTTCAAAGCGAGAAGTATAACAGGTAAGGCAGATGAACTTAGAGCTTGGATTAGTACTTGGAATTATGATGTTGTTGCTATTGCAGAGACTTGGTTGAGGGAAGGGCAGGATTGGCAGCTAAATGTTCCAGGCTTTAGAAGCTTCAGGCGGGATGAGGCGGATGTAAAAGGAGTGACGGAGTTGCATAACTGGTTAAGGAGAATATCGTAGCTGTACTGCGGGGGGACAAATCAGAGGGGTCATGCAGCGAGGCAATATGGGTGGAGCTCAGGAATAGGAAGGGTGCAGTCACGATGTTGGGTGTTTACTACAGGCCTGCCAACAGCCAGCGGGAGGTAGGGAAGCTGATATGTGGACAGATTTTGGAAAGATGTAAAGGTAACAGGGTTGCAGTGGTGGGTGATTTTAACTTCCACAATATTGACTGGGACTCGCTTAATGCTCGGGGCTTGGATGGGGCAGCATTTGTGAGTAACATCCAGGAGGGCTTCTTGAAACAGTATGTATATAGTCCAACTAGGGATGGGGCCATTCTGGACCTGTTGTTGGGGAATGAGCTCGGCCAGGTGGTCGAAGTTTCAGTGGGGGAGCATTCCCGGAACAGTGACCATAATTCCATAAGTTTTAAGGTACTTGTGGTTAAGGATAAGAGTACTCCTCAGGTGAAGGTATTAAATTGGGAGAAGGCTAATTATAACAATATTAGGCAGGATCTGAAGAATTTAGAATGGGGGAGGCTGTTTAAGGGTAAATCAACATCTGACATGTGGGTGTCTTTCAAATGTCAGCTGATTAGAATCCAGGACCAGCATGTTCCTGTGAGGAAGAAAGACAAGTTTGGCAGGTTTCGGGAAGCCTGGATAACACGGTATATTGTGAGCCTCGTCAAAAAGAAAAAGGAAGCATTTGTAAGGGCTGGATGGCTATGAACAGACGAAGCACTTGAGGAATATAAAGACAGTAGGAAGGAACTTAAGCAAGGAGTCAGGAGGGCTAAAAGGGGTGATGAGAAGTCATTGGCAAACAGGATTAAGGAAAATCCCAAGGCCTTTTATGCATTTATAACGAGCAAGAAGGTAACCACGGAAAGGGTTGGCCCACTCAAGGACAGAGAGGGGAATCTGTGCGTGGAGCCAGAGGAAATGGGCGAGGTGCTAAATGAGTACTTTGCATCAGTATTCACCAAAGCGAAGGACTTGGTGGATGATGAGCCGAGGGAAGGGAGTTCAGATAGTCTCAGTCATCTCATTATCAATAAGGAGGCGGTGTTGGGTGTCTCGCAAAGCAATAAGATAGATAAGTCTCCAGGGCCTGATGGGATCTACCCTAGAATACTGAGGGAGGGAAGGGAAGAAATTGCTGGGGCCTTGACAGAAATCTTTGCATCCTCATTGGCTACAGGTGAGGTCCCAGAGGACTGGAGAAAAGCCAATGTTGTTCCTTTGTTTAAGAAGGGTGGCAAGGATAATCCAGGATATTATACGCCAGTGAGCCTTACGTCAGTGGTAGGGAAATTATTAGAGAGGATTCTTCAGGACAGGATTTACTCCCATTTGTAAACAAATGAACTTATTAGCGAGAGACAGCATGGTTTTGTGAAGGGGAGGCCGTGTCTTACTAATTTGATTGAGTTTTTGAGCAAGTGACGAAGATGATTGATGAAGGAAGGGCAGTGGATGTTATCTATATGGACTTTATTAAAGCCTCTGACAAGGTCCCGCATGGCAGACTGGTACAAGAGGTGAAGTCACACGGGATCAGAGGTGAGCTGGCAAGATGGATACAGAACTGGCTCGGTCATAGAAGACAGAGGGTATCAGTGGATGGGTGTTTTTCTGAATGGAGGGATGTGACTAGTGGTGTTCCGCAGGGATCAGTGCTGGGACGTTTGCTGTTTGTAGTATATGCAAATGATTTGGAGGAAAATGTAGCTGGTCTGATTAGTAAGTTTGCGGACAACACAAAGGTTGGCGGAGTTGCAGATAATGATGAGGATTGTCAGAAGATACAGCAGGATATAGATCGGTTGGAGACTTGGGCGGAGAAATGGCAGATGGAGTTTAATCCGGACAAATGTGAGGTAATGCATTTTGGAAGGTCTAATGCAGGTGGGAGGGATACAGTAAATGGCAGAACCCTTAGGAGTATTGACAGGCAGAGAGATCTGGGCGTACAGGTCCACAGGTCACTGAAAGTGGCATCGCAGGTGGATAAGTTAGTCAAGAAGGCATACAGCATGCTTGCCTTCATCGGTCGAGGCACAGAGTATAAAAATTGGCAAGTCATGTTGCAGCTGTACGGAACCTCAGTTAGGCCACACTTCGAATTTTGCGTGCAATTCTGGTCGCCACACTACCAGAAGGACGTGGAGGCTTTGGAGAGGGTACAGAGGAGGTTTACCAGGATGTTGCCTGGTATGGAGGGCATTAACTATCAGGAGAGGTTGGAAAAACTCGGATTGTTTTCACTGGAACGACGGAGGTGGAACGGGCGACATGATAGAGGCTTACAAAGTTATGAGCAGCATGGACAGAGTGGATAGTCAGAAGTTTTTTAACTGGGTGGAAGAGTCAGTTACTAGGGGACATAGGTTTAAGGTGCGAGGGGCAAAGTTTAGAGGGGATGTGCGAGGCAGGTCTTTTACACAGAGAGTTGTGAGTGCCTGGAACTTGCTGACAGGGGAGGTGGTGGAAGCAGATACGACAGCGACGTTTAAGAGACATCTTGACAAATACATGAATAGGAAGGGAATGGAAGGATATGGGCCCCGGAAGTGCAGAAGGTGTTAGTTTAGGCAGGCATCAAGATCTGCGCAGGCTTGGAGGGCCGAATGGTCTGTTCCTGTGCTGTACTGTTCTTTGTTATTTGTTCTTGACTGTAGTTACAATGTCCCTGGGTCTGTAACATGACCAACAAATGGAGCACAGGCTGCAGAGAGGGGAAGCTCTGTAAAGTGAGAGGAGGAGTGGGTTCTGCCTTACCCACCCTGCGTTTTCCAAGAGCACTTTTCCTATGCACACCTAACCCAGGAGCAGTGTGGGAGGTAAATCTGATTCAATTAGGAGGTGGTCACTGAGCTGTGTCACCTCCTGCAACGTGACCTGGAGCCTCACACCAGGGTCAGGACGGATTTGTCAGTGGCTGTTCAGGTCACAGTTTCATTGAACTTCCATGTATCTGAATATTTCCAGGCAGGAGCAGGAGACATATCAAACATAGAGTCATAGAGAGTGATAGATGCATTTGTGGCAGAGAAGAAAGCCATTCAGCCCCTCGGTGCCCGCTCCCTGTGGAACAATCCAGTCAGTCCCACTCTCCCAGTCAGTCCCCGTATCCCTGCAAGATCATCTCCTTCGGGTGTCCATCCAGTATCCTTTTGAATTCATTGTCTCTAGTGATGAAGTCCAAGATCTGATATGCTTCGCTAAACACTCTCCTAATATGTCCTGCCAATTTCAAATATCAATGCATCTGCAGCCCCAGGTCGCTCTGTCCCTGCACAATCTTTAGAACTGTGTCATTAAGTCTATATTACCTTCCGATTCCTTCTGACAAAATACATCATCTCACACTCCGTTGTATGAAATTCCACCTGCCACTCCTCTGTCCATTCTGCTTGCCTATCTATATCCTGCTACAGGTGGTTTGCAACATCATCACTGTTTACCACACCTCCAAGATTGGTATCATCGGAAAATTTTGAAATTCTACTCTGTATTCCAAGATCCATGTAACTTATATGTAGCAAAAAAACAAACAGTGGACCTAAGCACTGACCCTTGGGGAACATCACTGTCTACCATCCTCCAGTCTGAAAAACAACCATTTAAAACATTTCTCTTTTTTCTGTCCCATGGACAATTTTTGATCCAATTAGATGCTATTCCATGAGGTTCAATTTTGTTAGCCAAGCTTCTGTGTGTTTCTTCGTCAAATAATTTCATACAATCCACGTAGACAACATCCACCACAGTCCCTTCATCAACCTTCTCTGATTTTCTAAATACATTCAATTAGTTCATCAAGCATGATTTGCCTTTTAGAAATCCGTGCTGACAATCCTTAATTAACTCAATCTCTCCAAGTGTGTGTTGTCCTTTTCCCCTGATAATTGCTTCTAAAACTTTCCTCACAACTGATGTTAAACTAACTGGCCAGTAGTTACTAGGCCTGTGTGTTGTCCATTGATAATTCTGGGAGGTGAGGGTGACCATCTATGTCATCAATATCTCCCTCAGCAGGGAGAAGCAGGATAAGAGATCCCGTGGCTTTGTTAGGATAGCGGGATTCCTGATGGTGCAGGTGGCTCTGCGGGGCCCTCATGTCAACCCATGGGTTGACGTACAGGGACTGAAATAACTCTCACTCCATCAATGTACAGTTGGTGTGTGAGCATGGCCAGTACGTCATGTTGGTGAATGTCCACCATCCTTGCAGCAGCCACCATACCTTCATTCTGAAGCAGTCAGCCGGTCCCAACACATCGGGGCTCCAAGAAGAACCAGAATGTAGCTCCTTGGAGACAAATGAACCCCCTCTAGACACAGCCCATGCTTCTACACCCTCAATCCACCTCCCACCATCAACCGTTAGTTACGCAATTAGCATGTGTATAATGTGAGCAATGGAGTCACCAGGAATATGGTAGAACAGACCATCGGTGTGATGAAGCAATGCTTCCGATGTCTGAACCGCTCGGGGAGAGCCCTCCAGTACACACTGGAGCAGGTGTCTGAGTTCATGGTGTTCTGCTGCACCCTTCATATCATCACCATCATGAGGACACAGGCATTGGCACCAGGAATCCAGAGGCCACCTCAGGAGGAGGTGGGAGGGACGATATTTCCTGGATGCCTTCGACCCGGACAGGCTGTCGGAGAGTCCCTGCTAAGATTCCAGTTCCCATAGGACAACTTCCCTTTCCAGCCATGAATTCCCCATTCTCCACCATTACACCCATCTGAGACACCCCATCACAGTGTCCCCTTGGTCAGCATCCTGTAATAAAAACATCAGAGAATTATTACAGCACAGAAGGACCAATTCAGCCTTTCGTGTCTGCACAGGCTCTCCGAATGAGCAATTCACCCAGTGCCGTTCCCTGCCTTCTTCCTGTAATCCTGCACATTCTTCCTTCTCATATAACAATCTATTCAGCTTTAATTGAACCTGCCTCCACCACACTCTCAGGCAGTGCATTCCAGACTCTAACCACTCACTGTATGAAAAAATATTTTCCTCAGGTCGTCTTTGCTTCTTTTACCCATGACTTTAAATCTGTGCCCTCTCTTTCTCGATCCTTTCACGAGTGGGAAATGTTTCTCTCTATGTACTCTATGCAGACACCTCATGATTGTTGACACCTCTAATAAATCACCTCTCAGCCGTCTCCAAGGAAAACAGTCCTAATTTCTCCAATCTATCTTCATAACTAAAATTCCTCAACCTGGGAATGATTCTGGTCAATCTTTTCTGCACTCTCTCCAATGCCCTCACGTCTTTCCTCAAGTGTGGCACCCAGAACTGGACGCAATACCACAGCTGAAGCTGAAATAGTGTCTTATATAAGTTCAACATAACTTCCTTGCTCTTGTACTCTATGCCCATTTTAATAAAGCCCAGGATACTGCATGCTTTATTAAACACTTTCTCAACCAGTTCTGCCGCCTTCAATGACTTCTGCACATATACACACAGGTTCTTCTGCTCCTGAACACCCTATAGAATTGTATATTGTCACCCCATGTTCTTCCTACCAACATGAATCACTTCACATTTCTCTGTATTGAACGACATCTGCCACCTGTCTGCCCATTCCAGCAACTTGTGTGTGTCCTTTTGAAGTTCTACACTATCCTCCTCACAGTTCACAATGCTTCCAACGTTCGTATCAGCTGCAAACTTTGAAATTGTGCCCTGTACACCCAGGTTTAGATCCTTAATATATATCAGGAAAAGCAAGGATCCCAACACTGATCTCTGGGGAACTCCACCACAAACCTTCCTCCAGCCTGTAAAACATCCATTAACCACTACTCTTTGTTTCCTGTCACTCAGCTAATTTCGTATCCATGTTGCTAATGTCCCTTTTATTCTATGAGCTACAAGTTTGCTCAGGTCTGTTGTGTGGCATTGTATCAAAAGGTTTTTGCATGCAGGGAATAGTTAAATGTCTGGAATGCACTGATTGAGAATGGTGGAGGCAGGTTCATTTGAAACTGAATAGACCGTTATATGAAAATCAATGTACACCACATCAACAGAATTGCCCTCATCAACTCTCTCTGATACCACCTCAAACATCTCCAGAAAATTAGTTAAACATGATGTTCTCTCAAGAAATCCATGCTGGCTTGTTTCATTAACTCGCATTTGTCCATTTGACTATTAGCTTTGTCCAAGATTATTTCTTTCCAGAAGTTTTCCCACCACCGAAGTTTAACTGACAGGCCTGTTGTTGCTGGGTTGATCTTCACACCCTTTTTTGAACAAGGGTGTAACGTTTACATTCTCCAGTCCTCTGGCATCACCCCGAGTCTAAGGAAGACTGAACAATTATGTCCAGTGCCTCTGCGATTTCCACCCTCACTTCCCTCAGTATCTTTGGATACATCTCATCTGGTCCTGGTGCTTTATTCAATTTAATTCCGGACAGCCTGTCTAATACTTCCTCTTTATCAATTTTAAACCCCACTAGTGTCTGACTTATCTCCTCTTTCAACATTGCCTGGGTTGCATCTTAGAATCATAGACAGTTTATGGCACACAGAGAGACCACTTTGCCCATCGTGTCTATGCTGTCCAAAAAACGATCCATCCATTCTAATCCTACTTCCAGCATTTGATAGATTACAGCACTTGAGGTGAACATCCAGACACCTTTTGAATGAGTTGTTGGTTTCTGCCTCAACTGCCCTTTCGGACAGTGAGTTCCAGACTCTGACCACTCGCTGGGTGAAAAATAAAATCCGCAGCTCCCTTTTAGTCTTTCTACCAATCACTTTAAGTCCATGCCCCCTCGCCACTGACATCTTTGCAAAGGTGAATGGACCCTTCAGCTCCACTCTACTCTCAGTTTTGTACATTTCAATCAGATTTACCCTCAGAATTCTCTATTTCAAGGAGAACAATCCCAGCCTGTCCAATCTTTCCTCATCGCTGCATTTTTCCAGTCCTCGCCACATCCTCATAAATCTCCTGTGAACCCTCTCTTGTGCAATTGCATCTTTTCTGTAATGAGGTGACCAGAACTACACACAGTACTCAAGTTGTGTCCTAACCAATGAGTTATACAATTCCAGCATAACCTCCCTGCTCGTATATTCTATACCTCAGCTAATAAAGGAAAGGATTCCATATCTTCTTCCTTGGTAAAGACAGGTGGAAATTATTCATTCAGAACCTCAGCTATATCCTCTGCCTCCATGTGCAAATCCCCTTTATGGTCCTGAGTCGGCCGCATTGTTCCTTTTACTACCCTTTTACTATTTAGATGCCGATAGAAAACTTTGGGATTTCCTTTAATGCTCGCCTCTTTTCATGCTCACTCTTTGCTTCTCTTATTTGCTTTTTCACTTCCCCTCTGGACCTTCTGTATTCAGCCTGCTTCTCAATAGTATTTTCTACCTGATGTCTGTTATATCAGACATAAACTTGTCAACCTTTCGTGCGGCCTTCAAAGATCTGTCCGAATACACACCAAGTCTCTCTGTTCCTGTCTCCTCATTTAAACAATACCCATTTGTTTCTGTTGCCTTCCCTTACACTTCCTACCCAAATGTCTCACTTCACACTTCACTGTGTTAATTTATATTTGCCATGTTACTGCTCATTTCACTGGTCAGTCTCTGTCCTCCTGAAGTCTGTTACTATCCTTCTCACCGTTTATTAACATTTCTGAGTTTCCTGCCATCTGAAAACTTTGACATTATCCCCTCTGTACACAAGCCCATTGTATTAACATACAGCAGCTATGATCCCAACAGTGACCCTGGGGAACCCCACTGTGTACTTCCCTCCAGGCTGAAGAATAACATTCTCCACTACTCTCTACTTTCTGTCACTGCGCTAATTTCCCGCATGCTGACAATGAAAATAAAAAACAGACTTCCATTTCTGAAACGCCTTTCATGACCAATGCATGTCCCAAAGTGATTTACAACCAATGAATACTTCTGAAAGCGAAGTCATTCTTGTAATGTAGGAAACAGGCAGACAATTTCTGCACAGCAAGATCCCACAAGCAGTAATGTGAGAATGATCAGATCTGTTTTTGTGATGTTGATTGAAGGAAAAAATATTGACCAGGACACCGGGAATAATTCCCCTGCTCTGCTTCTGCATAGTGCGATGGGATCATTAACATCCACCTGAGAGGGCAGACTGCAACTTGGTTTAAAGTTTCATTCGATAGACTGCACCTCTGACAGTGCAGCACACCCTCATTACTGCACTGCAATGTCAGCATTGATTCTTGTAATCAAGTCCTGCAATGACACTTGATCCTGGAAGCTTGCCACTGAAAGGGGAGAGAGCTACAAACTGAGCCACATCTGACATTGGTCCTTTTATCCCTTGTGTTTCTAATTCGGTAACACGGCTGTTATGTGGTACTTTCTCAAACGCCTTGTGAAAGGATTGGAATATTGTGAAAGTCCAGGTGGGAACCATCATAGAATCATAGAATAGCACAAACTGAATGAGGCCATTCGGCCATCATGTCTGTGCTGGCCCTTTCAAAGAGCAATCCAATTACTTTTGAACTTTAGAACATTACAGTGCAGTACAGGCCCTTCGGCCTTCGATGTTGCGCCGACCTGTGAAACCATCTGACCTACACTATTCCATTTTCATCCATGTGTCTATCCAATGTCCACTTAAATGCCCTTAAAGTTGGCGAATCTACTACTGCCAGTCCCACTTAGTCCCACTCCCTGGCTCTTCCACTATATCCTTGCATTTGTTCTCCTTCAGATATTTATCCAATTCCCTTTTGGGATCTACTATTGAATCTGTATCCATCAGCCTATCAGACAGTGCATTCCAAATCCAAACCACTCAGAAACAAAAATACTCATGTCTGCTTCTTTTACCAATCGCCTTAAATCTGTGTCTCTGGTTAGTGACCCCTTGGACATTGGAAACAGATTCTCTTTATTTAATTTATCTAAATCCTTCCTAATGTTAAACACCTCAATGAAATCTCCTCTGAAAGTTCTCTGCTCTAAGCAGAACAACCCCAGCTACATAACTGTAATGCCTCATGCCCTGACAAATTCTAGTAAAACAGTTCTGTACCCTCTCCGAAGGCTTCATGTCCTCCCTGAAGTGTGGTTCCCAGTATTCGACACAAGACTCCAGGTGCAGCTGAACTAGTATTTTATATATGTTTCACATAATGTCCTTGCTTTTGTTCTTTTTGCCTCTATTTATAAACCCTAGGATCCCATATATTTATTAACTGTCAAGTTAACCTTTCCTGCCACCTTCAAAGATTTGTGTACAAATCCCAGGTGTCTCTGTTATTTCACCATCTTTATAGTTATACCATTTAACTTGTATTGTCTCTCTTCATTCATCCTTTCAAAATGTATTACTTCACACATCTGCAATGCCAATTAAATATTGAGAAGATTGAAGCCATTGTTTTCTGTCTCTGCTCCAAACATTTCCTAGTTACACACTCCATCCCTCTCCTTTGTAAATGTTTGAGACGAAGCCAAACTGCTCACAGACTTAGTTACATAGTTAACCCTGAGATGTCTTGAGATGAGCTTCCTACCAAATATTCACACCATCACTAAAACGGCCTATCTCCAACCCCCGTGGAGTTGCATTGCTGGTTAAAGAGTAAATGAACGCAATAGTAAGGCAGGATATTAGATCTGACGATGTCGAATATGTATGGGTAGAGCTGAGAAACACTAAGGGGCAGAAAACGATAGTGGGGGTTGTATATAGACCCCCAGACTGTAGTGCTGAATTTGGGAATGGCATTGGACAGGAAATTAGAGACGCGTGCGATAAAGGAACATCTGTAATAATGGGTTTCTTGAATCTGCATATAGATTGGGCAAATCAAATTGGTCGCAATACATTGTGGAGGAATTCCTGGAGAATATACGGGATGGTTTTCAGGACCAATTCTTTGAGGAACCAACTGGAGAACAGGCTATCCTAGACTGGCTATTGTATAGTGAGAGAGGAATAATTGACAATCTAGTTGTGTGAGATCCCTCGGGGATGAGCGACCATAATATGATAGAATTCTTCATCATGATGAAGAGTGTCCTAGTTGATTCTGAGACTAGGGTCGTGAATCTTAATAAAGTAAGCTACGAAGGTATGAGGCATGAGTCGTTGATGATACATTGGGAAACGTTACTTAAAGAGATAACAGTGGAAAGGCAATGGCAAAGATTCAAAGAGTGCATGGATGAACTGCAACAATTGTTTATCCCTGTCTGGCGCAAAAGTAAAATAGAAAAGGTAGCCAAATCATGGCTTGCAAGGAAAATTAGAGATAGCGTTAGATCCAAGGAAGAGGCATATAAATTTGCCAGGAAAAAAACAACAGACCTGAGGATTGGGAGCAGTTTAAAATTCAGCAAAGGAGGACCAAGGGATTGATTGAGAAGGGGAAAATGGAGTACAAGAGTAAGCTTTCGGGGAACATAAAAACTGACTGTAAACGAATCTATAGGTATGTGAAGCGGAAAAGATTGGCGAAGACAAATGCAGGTCCGTTACAGTCAGAAACAGGGGAATGTATTCTGGGAAACAAAGAAATGGCTGACCAACTAAATGCATACTTTAGTTCTGTCTTCACAAAGGAGGACGCCAATATCATACCAGAAATGTTGGTGAATACAGGGTTTAGTGAGAGAGAAGAACTGAATGAAATCAGTATTAGTAGAGAAATGGTGTTGGGGAAGTTGATGGTATTGAAGGCCGATAAATCCCCAGGGCCTAGTAATCTACATCCCAGAGTACTTAGGAAGTGGCCCGAGAAATACTGGATGCATTGGTGGTCATCTTCCAAGATTCTATGGACTCTGGAACAGTTCATACAGATTGGAAGGTAGCTAATGTAACCCCACTATTAAAAAAGGAAGGGAGAGAGAGCAGGAAATTGTAGACCAGTCAGCCTGATATCGGTCGTGGGGAAAATCCTGGAGTCCATTATCAAAGATTTTGTAGCAGAGCACTTGGAGAACAGTGGTAGAATCGGATAGAGTCAGCATGGATTTATGAAAGGGAAATCATGCTTGATAAATCTACTAGCATTCTTCGAGGACGTCACTAGTAGAGTTGATGAGGGGGAGCCAGTGGGTGTGGCTTATTTGCACTTTCGGAAGGCTCTCGACAAAGTTCCACGTAAGGGTTTAGCGTGTAAAATTAAAGCACATGGGATTGGGGGCAGTGTATTGCGATAGATAGAAAATTGGTTGGGAGACAGGAAACAAAGCATTGGATCATACGGATCTTTTTCTGAATGGCAGGCAGTGAATAGTGGGGTACCGCAGGGATCGGAGCGAGGACCCTAGCTATTCACAATATATATTAATGATTTAGATGAGGAAACTAAATGTAATATCTCCAGATTTGCAGCTGATACAAAATTGGGTGTGAGGGTCAGTTGTGAGTAGAATGCAGAGAGGCTTCCGGGTGATTTGGACAAGTTGAGTGAGTGGGCAAATGCATGGCAGATGCAGTATAATGTGGATAAATGTGAAGTTATCCACTTTACTAGCAAAAACAGGCAGGCAGATTATTATCTGAACGGCTATAAACTGAGAGAGGGGAATATGCAGCGAGACCTGGGTGTTCTCGTACACCAGTCACTGAAGGTAAGCATGCAGGTGCAACAGGCAGTCGAAAAAGGCGAATGTTATGTTGGCCTTTATAGAGACAGGATTCGAGTACAGGAGCAGGGATGTTTTGCTGCAATTATACAGGGCCTTGGTGAGGCCGCACTTGGAATATTGTGTGCAGTTTTGGTCTCCTTATCTGAGGAAGGATGCTCTTGCTATAGAGGGAGTGCAGTAGAGTTTTACCAGGCTGATTCCTGGGGTGGTCGGACTGTCGTATGAGGAGAGATTGAGTCGGTTCGGACTATATTCACTGGAATTCTGAAGAGTGAGGAGGGATCTCATCGAAATCTATAAAATTCTAACGGGACTTGACAGGGTATATGCAGGAAGGATGTTCCCGATGGTGGGGGACTCCCGAACCAGGTGTCATAGTCTAAGTATATGGGGTAAAACTTTCAGGACTGAGATGAAGAGACTTTTCTCCACCCAGAGGGTGGTGAGCCTGTGGAAATCTGTCATCACGCCCATATCCAAGGGGGACTGGAAGATTCTGGCCAGTGCCTCTGTTATTTCCACCATTGCTTCCCTCAGCAACCCTCATACATCCCATCCAGACTGGGTAAATGTTCAACTTATTGTGGTACTAAAGTGTTGGACTGAAAAGGGTTAACTGAATCTGTTTGTTCTGTGACTGTAATTAATGTCAGTCTCCATGGACCCTAATAGTGTCACTGGACGTTTTCCATCTTCTATTAATAAGGGGCTTCTTTCAATGTGTTATTCCATAGTGTCAGTGGGAACATCAGCCCCGGCACTAACAGAGATCAGCTGCTCCAAAGAGATCGAGAGAGGATAGATCAGAATCTGAGAACAATAGATTGGAATGTTACAACAATGGACAGGAGTTTATCCTCGGAACTTTACTCTCTTTCTACATATTATGATCGGTTCTCATTAAACACTCGTATCTATCTCGCACTGAAGATTATTCAATATATTTACTATCCCATCCTGGCTATTATTGGTGTCCCTGGTAAGTCTCTCTATCTAGCTATTAATCCTTTAAACCATGTTTGACTGCATTACTGCTCCTGTAATTTAATCTGCCCTTCTTGCTGCCATTGTATGCCTGGTGAATATCTCCAGATATTAGCTCAACAAACCATTGTGAACTGTATTACAGTTCTTGTCATTTACTCTCTCATCTTTGCTGCTATTGCTGTCTCTATTTCAGGCCAGGAGATCTGTAAACCCGGTTTCACTGAAATACTGTTCTGTTATGTAAATTTTGGGAAGACGGAAACCAGTGTCATTGGTCTCCATCACAAACTCCATCACCAATCTGGGAGGCACATATTCCACCCTGCCCAATATCTGAGGCTCAGCCAGACAGTCTACAACTTCTTTGTTATATTTAAACCTGAGCTGAGTTCATCTCCATATTCTTTCCATCACCAACCCTGCCTAATATCACCTCTATGATATCACCCAACTCCACCTCTTCCTCAGCCCATCTACTGCATAAACCGTCATCCGCATCACTGTTAAATACACAGTTGACAATTCCAATTCCATCTAGTTCACCATCACAGTTCTAAGCCTCCATGAACCACAGCCCATCCAGAACTCTGCTGCCTGTATTCGAACTCACACCAAATCCCGATCACCCATCACCCCTGTGCTCACTGATCTCCATTGGCTCCCGGTATGGCAGCACCTTAATTTTAATATTCTCATTCTTGTGTTTGAATCTCTCCATGGCCTCACCCTTCCATTTATTCACTTTCCCCTCTCCAATTCATATATTCCTGCAAATCTTTCGACTTCAATCTTTTTTCAGTTATCCTTGTAAAGTGAATTTCTTTCCCTCTGTATCTGTCCCGATCCACGATTTTAGACTCTGCAGCAAGACTGCTGCTGACGGTGCAGAATTGGGATCCAAAAAGAGATGTGAATCGCACAGCCGGCCACTTCCAGTGCGGTCTGCACAATATCGCATGCTGGGTGGGGCTCCAGCCCAGTCACATCATCTATGTGCTGTCAGCGTGGTCTTCACAGCCGGCCACCACTACTATGCCCTGCACAGTGTCCCAAGCTGCGCAGGGCTCGAGCTCAATTGTACCTTGTATGTGTTGTTACTTTGAGGGTGGATTTGAAAGTGATGTCAATGTACCATACCAGCAGCTTTGATGTACTTCTTTAAACTTTTTCTGTGCATGTCCACTGACCGCCTGTGTTCGTCACTCACCGCTGAACATACATTCAGTCGCAAAAGGAAACCCCTCCGGTGTTATTTAAAATGACCAGGCATCTATCTTACAGGCTTTTGACTTACTTCTGCTATTGTAAAGTTAGTGGAGGTGTTGTGGATGTTTTTCTGGAGGTTGTGTTGTGAGCTGCTGCAGACATTCAGGGACATTTGTGAACTATACAGTAAATGGAAAAGTCCTGGGGAAAATTGATGTGCAGAGAGATTTGGGTGTTCAGGTCCATTGTTCCCTGAAGGAGGCAACGCAGGTCAATAGAGTGGTCGAGAAGGCATTCGGCATGCTTTCCTTCATCGGACGGGGTATTGAGTACAAGAGTTGGCAGATCATGTTACAGTTGTATAGGACTTTGGTTCGGCCACATTTGGAATACTGCGTGCAGTTCTGGTCGCCACATTACCAGAAGGATGTAGATGCTTTGGAGAGGGTGCAGAGGAGGTTCACCAGGATGTTGCCTGGTATGGAGGGCGCTAGCTATGAAGAGAGGTTGAGTAGATTAGGATTATTTTCATTAGAAAGACGGAGGTTGAGGGGGGACCTGATTAGATTAGAGATACAGCACTGAAACAGGTGTACAAAATCATGAGAGGTATCGACAGCTTGGATAGCAAGAAGCTTTTTCCCAGAGTGGGGGATTCAATTACTGGGGGTCACGAGTTCAAAGTGCGAGGGGAAATGTTTGGAGGGGATATGCGTGGAAAGTTCTTTACGCAGAGGATGGTGGGTGCCTGGAACGCGTTGCCAGCGGAGGTGGTATACGCGGGCGCGATAGCGTCTTTTAAGATGTATCTAGACAGATACATGAATGGGCAGGAAGCAAAGAGATACAGAGCATTAGAAAATAGGCGACATGTTTAGATAGAGGATCTGGATCGGCGCAGGCTTGGAGGGCCGAAGGGCTTGTTTTTGTGCTGTAATTTTCTGTGTTCTTTGTTCTTTGAGTACAGAGGATTTGGTGACCCAACTCTGGACGACGTATGGGGACTGTAGTTACGGTGTCTCTGGGTCTGTAACATGAGCAACAAATGGAGCAGATGCTGCCGAGAGGGGAAGCTCTGTAAAGAGAGAGGAGGAGAGGGCTCTTCCCTACCCACCCCGGGTGCTCCAAGCGCACTTTTCCTACCTACACCTAACCCAGGAGCAATGTGTGAGGTGAATCTGATTCAATAAGGAGGTGGTCACAGAGCTGTGTCACCTCTTGTAACACAACCGGGCGCCTCACACCAGGGTGAGGACGGAGCTGTCAGTGGTTGTTAAGGTCACAGTTTCATTGAACTTCTATGTATCTGGATATTTACAGGCAGGAGCAGGTGACATATCCAACATAGAGTGGTGGAAATTGATGGAGTCATTTACAACACAGAAAGAGGCCATTCAGCCCCTCACTGCCGGCTTTCTGTGCAACAATCCAGTCAGCCCCACTCTCCCACTCCCCCGCTCAATCCCCGTATCCCTGCAAGTTCATTTCCTTCAGGTTTCCATCCAGTTTCCTTTTGAAATCTTTGATTGTCTCGGCTTCCACCATCCTCATGGGCAGTGAGTTCCAACTCATTACCATCAACTGTGTAAAAAAGTTCCTCCTCATATTCCCCTGCATCAAACCTTCCATCTGTCCCCCCTGGTCTTCGTTGCATCAGTTAATGGGAACAGTGTTTCCTTGTCTATCTTATCTAAGTCTATCATAATCATGTACACCTCTATCAAATCTCTCTCAATCTCCTTTACTCCAGGGAGAACAACTCCATCTTCTCCAAACTCACTTTGTACCTAAACTCCCATCCCTGGTATCATTCTGGTAAATCTCCTCTGCACCCTCTCAAGGACTTTCACATCCTTCCTGCAGTCTGGTGACCAGAACAGGGCACAGTTCTCTTGTTGGAGTCTAACCAAAGCTTTGTAAACTTTCAGAAAAACCGCCCTGTTTTTGTATATTTGCCTCTAATGATGAAGCCCAAGATCTGATATGTTTTGCTAAACACTCTGCTAATATGTCCTGCCACCTTCAAAGATCAATGCATATGGAGCCCCTGGTCCTTCTGTTCCTGCAAAATCTTTAGAACTGTGTCATTAAGTCTATGTTCTCTTCCTATTCTTTCTGACAAAATACATTGCCTCACACTCCTCTTTATTAAATTCTACCTGCCACTTCTATGTCCATTCTGCTCACCTATCTATATCATGTTGTAGGTGGTTTGTATCATCTTCACTGTTCCCCACTCCTCCAAGGTTGCAATCATCAGAAAAAATATAAATTCTACTCCGTATTCCAAGATCCGTGTCATTTTTAAGCGGTAAAAAAAAACAACTGTGGTCCCAGCACTGACCATTGTGTAACATCAATGTCGACCATCCTCCAGTCTGAAAAATAACCATTTAACACATTTCTCTTTTTGCTGGCCTTTGGACAGTTTTTGATCCAATTGGATGATATTCCATGAGCTTCAATTTTGTTAACCAAGCTTGTGTGTGGTTCTTAATCAAATACTTTCATAAAATTCAGGTAGACAACATCCACCACATCCCCTTCATCAACCTTCTCTGATCATCGAAATAAATTCAATTAGCCCATCAAGCATAATCTGCCTTCTAGAAATCCGTGCTGACACTCCTTAATTAACTCAAACCTCTCCATGTGTGTGTTGTCCTTTTCCCCTGATCATTGTTTCTAAAACCTTACTCACCACTGATGTTACACGAACTGACCAGTAGTTACGAGGCCTGTGTGTTGTCCATTGATAATTCTGGGAGGTGAGGGTGACCATCTATGTCATCATTTTCTCCCTCAGCAGGGAGAAGCAGGATGAGAGATCTAGTGGGTTTGTCAGGATAGCAGGTTTCCTGATGGTGTAGTAGGCTCTGCGGGGTCTCCATGTCAATGGTTTGAGGTACAGGAACTGAAAGAACTCTCACTCCATTAATGTACAGTTGGTGTGTGAGCATGCCCAGTAAATCATGTTGGTGAATGTCCACTATCCTATCAGCAGCCACCATACCTTCATTCTGAAGCAGTCAACCAGTCCCAACACTGCGGGTCTCCATGCAGAACCAGAATGCGACTCCTCGGAGACAAAGGAAACCCCCCTCTAGACACAACTCATGTTTCTACAACCCCAAACCATCTCCCACCACCAACCAAGCGCACACAATTAACATGTGTAAAATGTGAGCAATGGAGTCACCAGGAACATGGTGGAACAGACCATCGGTGTGATGAAGCTTTACTTCCGATGTCTGAACCGCTCGGGGGGGAGTCCTCCAGTACACACTGGAGCAGGTGCCCAAGTTCATGGTGTTCTGCTGCACCCTTCATTTCATCACCATCACGAGGACACCGGCATTGGCAGCAGGAATCCGGAGGCCACCTCAGGAGAATGAGGAGGAGGCAAGGAGGATATTTTCTGGATGCCTTCCACCAGGACAGGCTGTCGGAGAGTCCCTGCTAAGATTCAGTTTCCTATAGGGCAACTTCCCTTTCCCACAATGAATCCACCATTCTCCACCATTACACCCATCTGAGACGCCCCATCACAGTGTTATTACAGCACAGAAGGAACTATTCACTCCGACGTGTCTGCGTCGCCTTTCCGAATGAGCAATTCACCTAATCCCATTCCCTGCCTTCTTCGCATAATCCTGCACATTCCTCCTTCTAATACACCAAATTATTCAGCTTGAGCATGTTTATAGATGTGGTCACCCAACTTCTGGATTAGTCCCAGTGCCATGCACAGCTGAGTATATAAATAGAAAACTAAAACAGATGAATGCGTGGCTGAGAAGATGGTGCAGGAGGGAGGGCTACAGATTCCTGGATATTGGGACCGGCTCTGAAGGAGATGGGACCTGTACAGGCCGGACTGGTTGCACCGGATTGTAGCCGGGACTGAGTTACCTGCAGAACGTTTTGCTCGTGCTGTCGGGGAGGGTATAAACTAGTTTGGCAGGGGGGTGGGGACCTGAGGGTAGACTCAGTTGGGACAAAACCTGAAATGAAAATAGAAGGCAGAAAATAATGGATGAGTCTAGAAAACAGAGGAAAAGAGGGTTAGAATTTTTTTAAGAGTTTGGCTGTGCTCAAGGGTATCTATTTCAATGCAAGAAGTATAGCAAATAAAGCTGATGTGCTGAGGGCAAAGTGGACAGGTGGCAGTATGATATCATAGCTAGCACAGAAACATAGCTGAAGGAGGGACAGGAATGGCAGCTCAACGTTCCTGGTTACAGGGTTTTCAGACAAGATAGGGAGGGGGTAAAGAAAGGAGGGGAAGTGGCAATTTCGGTCAAGAAATCTATTACAGCTGTGAGGAGGGATGATATGTTGGAAGGTTCGTCAACTGAGGCGATATGGATTGAGCTAAGGAACCAAAAAGGGGCAATATCACTGCTGGGAGTGTGATCCCGTCAGCCAAACAGTCCGAGGGAGATAGAAGAGCAGATATTTAGGCAAGTCTCTGAGAAGTGCAAGAACAATAGGGCAGTAACAGTAGGGTATTTCAATAACCCCAATATTAACTGGGATAATGTTAGTATGAAAAGAATTAAGGGAACAGAAATCTTGAGGTGCATTCAGGAGAACGTTTTTGGTCAGGATGTAGCAAGTCCAACAACAGAGGGTGCAGTTTTAGACATTGTTTTTGGAAATGAAGATGGGCAGGTGGAAGGAGTGGCAGGGAAGAGCATTTTGGTGGGAGTGATCATAATTCAGTTAGTTTTAACTTAATTATGGAACAGGACAAGAGATACATCAGGAGTTAGCGTTCTCAATGGGGAAAGGCGAATATTACTAAACTGAGGAGCGAAAGTGGACTGGAAACAGCTGTTTGAAGGTAGTTCAGTCTCAGAGCAGTGGGAGGCATTCAAAGGGGAGATACAAAAGGTTCAGGATAAACATGTTCCCACAAGGAAAAAGGGTGAGGAGGCCAAATCTCGAGTCCCATGGATGTCAAGGAGCCGACAGGGTAGGATAACGCAGAAAAGGAAAGCTTCTGTCCGACACTGAGAACTTAATACTGCAGAAAGCTGAGAGGAGTATAGCAAGTGGAGGGATCAAATCAAAAAGGAAGTTAGGAAAGGAAAGTGAGGGTATGAAAGAATATTGGCAAGCAAAATCAAGGTGAACCCAAAGATGTTTTCTCAATACATTACGAGGAAGAGGATAACTAAGGGGAGAGTAGGACCCATAATAGATCAGAAAGGTAACCTTTGTATAAGGGTGGAAGATATTGGTATGGTTCTTATTCAGCACTTTGCGTATGTATTCAGAAAAGAGGGGGGATTTAGATATTGTCGTTAAGGACGAAGAGTGTGAATTATTGGATGTAGTAAACATAGGGAGAGAGGAAGTATTAATGGGATTAGCATCCTTGAAAGTTGAAACATCACCAGAGCCGGATGAAATGTTCAAAGAAGCAAGAGAGGAAATAGCAGAGGGTCTGCCTACCATCATTTCCCAATCTCACTAGATACAGTTGTGATGCTGGAGTTTTGTAGAATCGCTAACATTGTACCTCTGTTTAAAAAGGGAGCGAAGGATAGTCTGAATAATTACAGGCTAGTCAGTATAACATCAGTAGTGGGCAAATTATTGGAATCTATTCTGAGAGACAGGATAAACTGTCAATTAGAAAGGCTCAGGTCAATCAAGGACAGTCAGCATGGATTTGTTAAGTGACTCTCTTGTTTGACCAAATTGATCGAATTTGGCAGGAAACACAGGGTAATTATTGACAAGTATTTTTGCGACTGGAGGTCTGTCCCCATTGTCATTCCACAGGGCTCAGTAATGGGTCCCATGCTTTCTGTGGTCTATATTAAAGATTTAGACGTAAATTTAGGGGGTATGATCAAGATTTTTGCAGACGACACAAAGATTGGCCATGTGGCGGATAGCGAGAAGGATAGCTGTAGGCTGCAGGAAGATATTGACGTTCTGGTCAGATGGGCAGAAAAATGGGAATCGACCTGGATAAGTGTGAGGTGATGCTATTGGGGAGCTCAAACAAGCAAAGGAATACACGATTACTAGGACAATACTGAGAAGTGTAGAGGAAGTACGGAACTTTGGAGTGAATGCCCACAGATCCCTGAAGATAGCAGGACAGGTCAATAAGGCAGTTAAGAAGGCATATGGAATCATTTCCCTTTTCAGCCTAGGGATAGAATGCAAGAGCTGGAACTGTATAAATCATTGGTAAGGCCACAACTTGAATACTGTGTGCAGTTCTGGTAACCACATGACAAAAAGGAGGCAATTGCACTAGAGAGGGTACAGAGGAGATTTACGAGGATGTTGCCAGGACTGGAAAAATGCAGCTATGAGGAAAGATTGGATAGGCTGGGGTTGTTATTCATGGAACAGAGAAGGCTTGAGGGGAGATCTGATTGAAATGAACAACAGTTTGTGGGGCCTGCATTGAGTGGAGGTGAAGGGTCTATTCACCTTAGCAAAAAGGTCAGTGACTAGGGGACATAGATTTAAAGTGATTGGCAGAAATATCAGAAGGGAGTTGAGGAAAAACATGTTCACCCAGAAATACAAAATTGCCTCAGTGACAGGAAGCAAAGGGTAATTGTTGACGGGTATTGACTGGAGGACTGTTACCAGTCGTGTTCCAGAGGGCTCGGTACTGTGTGCCCTGCTTTTAGTGAGGGTCTGTAACTCACTTCATGAAAGGATGGTTCAGGCAGAAACCCTCCACTCATTCAAAAGGAGTCTGGATGTGCACCTCAAGTATCATAATCTGCAGGGCTATGGATCAAGTGCTGGAATGTGGGATTAGAATAGGTGGATAACATTTCGGCTGGCACAGTCACGATGGGCCAAGTTACCTCTTTCTGTGCCTTAAATTTTCTACGATTCTATGATTCTATAACACGAATCACGCTATCCTCGTTAACAGTCACAATTCTGTCAACAAACTATCAAGATGATCAGAAATGATTTTCCATGAAGCTATCCCTGCTGCTTGTCATTTATTAAGATATGATTTTACAAGTAAGAAATATTTTTGTGCTGGGTTATGGCCTCCAGAATTTTCCAATAATCAACATTAGGCTGATAGTTACAAGGTTATCCAACCTCCCCTTCTTGAAACAGCGTGTAACATTTACAGCCCTCCAGTTCTCTGGCAGCATTTTTAAAAATTCATTCATGGGATGTGGACACCGCTGGCCAGGCCAGCATTTATTGCCCATCCCTAATTACCCATGCGAAGGTGGTGATGAGCTGCCTTCTTGAACCACTGCAGTCCATGTGGGGTCGGTACACCCACAGTGCTGTGAGGAAGGAAGTTCCAGTATTTTGACCCAGCGACAGTGAAGGAACGGCAAGATAGTTTCAAATCAGCATGGTGTGTCGCTTGGAGGGGAACTTGCAGGTGGTGATGTTTCCATATATCTGCTGCCCTTGCCCTTCTATGCGGTAGAGGCTGTGTGTTTGGAAGGTGCTGTCTAAGGAGCCTTGTTGTGTTGCTGCAGTGCATCTTGTAGATGGTACACATTGCTGCCATTGTGCGTCGGTGGTGGAGGGAGTGAATGTTGTGGATGGGGTGCCAATCAAGCGGGCTGCTTTGTACTGGATGGTGCCGAGCTTCTTGAGTGTTGTTGGAGCTGCACCCATGAGGACAAGCGGAGAGTATTCCATCACACTCCTGGCTTGTGCCTTATAGATGGTGGACTGGCTTTGGGGAGTCAGGAGGTGAGTTAATCGCCTCAGCATTCCTCGCCCATGACCTGCTCTTTGAGCCATGGTATTTATATGGCTACTCCTGTTCAGTTTCTGGCCATTGGTAGCCCCTAGGATGTTGATAGTGGTGGATTCAGCTATGGTAATGTCATTGAATGTCAAGGGAGATGATGAGATTCTCTCTTGTCGGTGATGGTCATTGCCTGGCACAATGGCAGTGCGAATGATACTTGCCAATTATCAGCCCAAGCCTTGATATTGTCCAGGTCTTGCTGCATTTCTACACGGACTGCTTCAGTATGTGAGGAGTCACGAATGGTGCTGAACATTGTGCAATCATCAGCCAACATCCCCACTTCTGGTCTTGTGATTGAAGGAAGGTCATTCATGAAGCAGCTGAAGATGGTTGGGTCTCGGAAACTACCCTGAGGAACTCCTGCAGTGATGTCCTGGAGTTGAGCTGATTGACCTGCAACTACCACAACCATATTCCTTTGCGCTAGGTATGACTCCAACCAGCAGAGAGTTTTCCTGCTGATTCCCACGGACTTCATTTTTGCTCTGGCTCCTTGATGCCATACTCAGTCAAATGCTGCCTTGATGTCAAGGCAGTCACTCATACCTCACCTATTGAATTCAGCTCCTTCGTCCATGTTTGAACCAAGGCTGTAATGAGGTCAGGAGCTGTGTGACCCTGGAGGAACCCAAACTGAGCGTCACTGAGCAGGTTATTGCTAAGCAAGTGCTGTTTGATAGCATTGTCGATGACACCTTCCATCACTTTACTGATGATTGAGAATAGGCTGATGGGGCGGTAATTGGCCGGGTTGGATTTGTCCTGCTTTTTGTGTACAGGACATAGCTGGGCAATTTTTCACATTGACGGGTAGATGCCAATGTTGTAGCTGTACTTGAACAGTTTGATGGGGGAATGGAGGTTCTGGAGCACAGGTATTCAGTACTATTTCAGGAATATTGTCAGGGCCCATAGCCTTTGCAGTATCCCGTGCCTTCAATCGTTTCTTGATATCACGCTGAGTGAATCCAACCATGAGAAGCAGTACTGTATACTCCCCTCCACATCCAGTCTGAACATGACTGTTCACCACCTCTCTCTGCTTTCTGTCCCTGAGTCAGTGTCATATCAACACTATCAATGTCACATTAATCCATGTCATGACAAGTCTATGAAATATCCACACTATCACTGTCACATTAATCCATGTCATGACAAGTCTATGAAATATCCACACTATCACTGTCACATTAATCCATGTCATGACAAGTCTATGAAATATCCACACTATCACTGTCACATTAATCCATGTCATGACAAGTCTATGACATATCCACACTATCACTGTCACATTAATCCATGTCATGACAAGTCTATGAAATATCCACACTATCACTGTCACATTAATCCATGTCATGACAAGTCTATGAAATATCCACACTATCACTGTCACATTAATCCATGTCATGACAAGTCTATGAAATATCCACACTATCACTGTCACATTAATCCATGTCATGACAAGTCTATGAAATATCCACACTATCACTGTCACATTAATCCATGTCATGACAAGTCTATGAAATATCAACACTATCACTGTCACATTAATCCATGTCATGACAAGTCTATGAAATATCCACACTATCACTGTCACATTAATCCATGTCATAACAAGTCTATGAAATATCCACACTATCACTGTCACATAAATCCATGTCATGACAAGTCTATGAAATATCCACACTATCACTGTCACATTAATCCATGTCATGACAAGTCTATGAAATATCCACACTATCACTGTCTCATTAATCCATGTCATGACAAGTCTATGAAATATCCACACTATCACTGTCACATTAATCCATGTCATGACAAGTCTATGAAATATCAACACTATCACTGTCACATTAATCCATGTCATGACAAGTCTATGAAATATCAACACTATCACTGTCACATTAATCCATGTCATGACAAGTCTATGAAATATCCACACTATCACTGTCACATTAATCCATGTCATGACAAGTCTATGAAATATCCACACTATCACTGTCACATTAATCCATGTCATGACAAGTCTATGAAATATCCACACTATCACTGTCACATTAATCCATGTCATGACAAGTCTATGAAATATCCACACTATCACTGTCACATTAATCCATGTCATGACAAGTCTATGAAATATCCACACTATCACTGTCACATTAATCCATGTCATGACAAGTCTATGAAATATCCACACTATCACTGTCACATTAATCCATGTCATGACAAGTCTATGAAATATCCACACTATCACTGTCACATTAATCCATGTCATGACAAGTCTATGAAATATCCACACTATCACTGTCACATTAATCCATGTCATGACAAGTCTATGAAATATCAACACTATCACTGTCACATTAATCCATGTCATGACAAGTCTATGAAATATCCACACTATCAATGTCACATTAATCCATGTCATGACAAGTCTATGAAATATCCACACTATCACTGTCACATTAATCCATGTCATGACAAGTCTATGAAATATCCACACTATCACTGTCACATTAATCCATGTCATGACAAGTCTATGAAATATCCACACTATCAATGTCACATTAATCCATGTCATGACAAGTCTATGAAATATCCACACTATCAATGTCACATTAATCCATGTCATGACAAGTCTATGAAATATCCACACTATCACTGTCACATTAATCCATGTCATGACAAGTCTATGAAATATCAACACTATCACTGTCACATTAATCCATGTCATGACAAGTCTATGAAATATCCACACTATCACTGTCACATTAATCCATGTCATGACAAGTCTATGAAATATCCACACTATCACTGTCACATTAATCCATGTCATGACAAGTCTATGAAATATCCACACTATCACTGTCACATTAATCCATGTCATGACAAGTCTATGAAATATCCACACTATCAATGTCACATTAATCCATGTCATGACAAGTCTATGAAATATCCACACTATCAATGTCACATTAATCCATGTCATGACAAGTCTATGAAATATCAACACTATCACTGTCACATTAATCCATGTCATGACAAGTCTATGAAATATCAACACTATCACTGTCACATTAATCCATGTCATGACAAGTCTATGAAATATCAACACTATCACTGTCACATTAATCCATGTCATGACAAGTCTATGAAATATCAACACTATCACTGTCACATTAATCCATGTCATGACAAGTCTATGAAATATCAACACTATCACTGTCACATTAATCCATGTCATGACAAGTCTATGAAATATCAACACTATCACTGTCACATTAATCCATGTCATGACAAGTCTATGAAATATCCACACTATCACTGTCACATTAATCCATGTCATGACAAGTCTATGAAATATCCACACTATCACTGTCACATTAATCCATGTCATGACAAGTCTATGAAATATCCACACTATCACTGTCACATTAATCCATGTCATGACAAGTCTATGAAATATCCACACTATCACTGTCACATTAATCCATGTCATGACAAGTCTATGAAATATCCACACTATCAATGTCACATTAATCCATGTCATGACAAGTCTATGAAATATGCACACTATCAATGTCACATTAATCCATGTCATGACAAGTCTATGAAATATCCACACTATCACTGTCACATTAATCCATGTCATGACAAGTCTATGAAATATCCACACTATCACTGTCACATTAATCCATGTCATGACAAGTCTATGAAATATCCACACTATCAATGTCACATTAATCCATGTCATGACAAGTCTATGAAATATCCACACTATCAATGTCACATTAATCCATGTCATGACAAGTCTATGAAATGTCAGCTGATCACAGGCCGTTTGAATATCTATATACATAAGTGGATATACATGAGTAGGGGCGAAAGATGTTGATATGGTTCTTAATGAATACTTTGTATCTGTCTGAACAGAAGAGGGGATGATGCAGATACTGTGGTTAAGGAGGAGGAGTGTCAATTAATGGATGTGATGTACATAGGGAGAGAGGAAGTATTAATGGGATTAGCATCTTTGAAAGTTGATAAATCACCAGGGCCAGATGAAATGTATTCCAGGCTATCAAAAGAAGTGAGAGACCAAATAGCAGAGGATATGACCATCATTTTCCAATCCTCACTGGATACAGGTGTAGTGCCAGAGGATTGGTGAACTGTTAACATTGTACCTCTTTAAAAAGGGAGCAAAGGATAGACCGAATAATTGCAGGCCAATCAGTGTAACCTCAGTCGTGGGCAAATTATTGGAATCTATTCTGAGAAACAGGATAAACTGTCACTTAGAAAGGCTCAGGTCAATCAAGGACAGTCAGCATGGATTTGTTAAGGGAAGATATTGTTGACTAACTTGATTGAATTTTTCGACCAAGTCGCAAGGATGATAGATGAGGGTAGTGCGGATGATATGGTCTCCCTGGATTTTGGCAAGGCTTTTGACAAGGTCCCATGTGGCATACTAGGTAAAAAAAATACAGTCCCATGGAATCCAGGGAAATGCAGAAAGCTGGATACAAAATTGGCTCAGTAGCAGGAAACAAAGGATGATTGTTGACGGGCGTTTTACTGACTTGAGGTCTATTTCCAGTGGCATTCCACAGGGCTCAGTACTGGGTTCCCAGCTTTTAGTAGTATATATTAACGATTTGAACGTACATGTAGGGGGCATGATCAAGATGTGTGCAGATGGTACACAGATTGGCTGTGCGGTAGCTGGCGAGGAGGATAACTGGGCTGCAGGAAAATATTGATGGCAGAAAATATTGATGGGGCGGCACAGTGGTGCAGTGGTTAGCACTGCAGCCTCACAGCTCCAGGGACCCGGGGTCGATTCTGGGTGCTGCCTGTGTGGAGTTTGAAAGTTCTCCCTGTGTCTGCGTGGGTTTTCTCCGGGTGCTCCGGTTTCCTCCCACAAGCCAAAAGACTTGCTGGTTGGTAGGTAAATTGGCCGTTATAAATTGTCACTAGTATAGGTAGGTGGTAGGGAAATATAGGGAAAGGTGGGGATGTTTGGTAGGAATATGGGATTAGTTTAGGATTAGTATAAATGGGTGGTTGATGGTCGGCACATACTCGGTGGGCCGAAGGGCCTGTTTCAGTGCTATATCTCTAATCTAAAAAAAAAGTGTCACATGGTATTCAGCCTGGTTAAGTATGAGACGATGTAATTGAGGAGGTCAAACAAGGCAAAGGGATAGACAATCAATCGGAAAATATTGAGAAGTGTAGAGGAAGTGAGGGACCTTGGAGTCAATGTCCACTGATGTCCTGAATGTAGCAGGTCAGGTCGATAAGGTGGTTAAGAAGGCATATGGAATCCTTTCCTTTATTAGCTGAGGGATAGAATACAAGAGCAGTGAGGTTATGCTGGAACTGTATAAATCATTGGTTGGGCCACAACCTGAGTACTCTGCAGTTCTGGTCACCTAATTACACAAAGGATGGAATTGCACTAGAGAGGGTACAGAGGAGATTTGCAAGGATGTTTGCCAGGACTGGAAAAATGCAGCTATGAAGAAAGATTAGATAGGCTGGGGTTGTTCTACTTGGAACAGAGAAGGCTGAAGGGAGATCTGATTGAATGGAACATAATTTTGTGGGGCCTGGATAGAGTGGAGGTGAAGAGTCTATTCACCTTAGCAGAGAGATCAGTGACTGGGGGGCAGTGACTTAAAGTGCTTGGTAGAAGGATTAGCGGGGAGTTGAGGAGAAACTTGTTCACCCAAAAATACAAAATGGGCTCAGTGGCAAGAAACAAAGGGTAATTGTTATAATAAAAGCAAAATACTGCGGATGCTGGAAATGTGAAGTAAAACACGAAATGCTGGAAATACTCGGCAGGTCTGGCAACATCTGTGGAGGGAGAAGCAGAGTTAACGTTTCAGTTCAATGATGAAGGGTCACTGACCTGTGACGTTAACTCTGCTTCTCTCTCCACAGATGCTGCCAGACCTGCTGAGTATTTCCAGCATGTCTTGTTTTTATTAAAAGGTAGTTGTTGACGGATATTTTACTGACCTGAGGACTGTTTACAGTGGCGTTCCACAGGGTTCAGTACTGCATCCCCTGTTTATAGTGAGGGTCTAGAACTTACTGCCTGAAAGGATAGTTGAAGCAGAATCCCTCCACTCAATGAAAAGGAAACTGGATGTTCACCTCAACTGTCATTATCTGCAGGGCTGTGGATCAAATGCTGGAAGATGGGATTAGAATAGGTGGATCATTTTTCGGCCGGTGCAGACACAATGGGCCAAGTGGCCTCTTTCTGTATCTTAAACTTTCTATGATTATATTAATGAAACAATCACAGTTACGTCCTCAACGAACTTGATGAAGATTTTCAGGAATTATATTTTATTAAACTTTCCGTGCTGCTTGTCATTTATTATCCCGTGTTTTACAAGCAAGATATATTTTTGTGTTGGGTTATGACCTCTAGAAGTTTCCAACCACCAACATTAGACTGATAGTTACAGGGTTTGCCCAACCTCTCCATTTTAAACAGGGTGTAACATTGACAATCCTCCAGACCTCTGGCGTCACTCTCATATCCAAGGAGGACTGAAAGATTCTGTCCAGTGCTTCTGTCATTTCCACTTTTCCTTCCCTCAGTAACCCTCACAAAACCCATGCAGACTGGATAAATGTTCTACTTTATTGTGGTACAAAAAGTGTTGAATTGAAAGGGGTTAACTGAACCTGTTTGTTCAGTGACTGTAATTAATGTCAGTCACCGTGGACACTAATGATGTCAGTGGAGGGTTTCCCTCTTCTATGAATACAGGACTCCTTTCAATGTGTTTTCCGATAGTATTAGCGGGACCATCAGCTCCGGCACTAAAAGGGATCCATGGGCTGCAGAGAGCGGGAGAGGAGAGATCAGAATCTGAACAATAGATGGGAATATTACAACAATGGACAGTAGTTTATCCTATTGGTTTGACCGTCTTACTGCGGATTATTATTGGATTACATTAGAACGCCGGATCTATTATGCTCTGAAGATGATTCAATTTATTTACTATCCCATCCTCGCTACTATTGGTGTCCCTGGTAAGTCTCTGTATCCAACTATTAGATTCATAAACCATATTTCACTGAGTTAGTGTTCTTGTCATTTAACTCGTGAGAAGACTGAAACCATTATCTTCCGTTTCTGTCACAACTCCATTCCCTGTCTATGATCTGCATCCCCCACGCTGGCCATTCTCTGAGGCTGAACCAGGAGGTTTACAACCTCTGGTATCTATTTAATGCTGAGCTGAGTTCATCCCCATATTCTCTCCATCCCCAGCCCGGCCAATTGTTATGGCCATGTGAGAAGGGGTCAGAGTGGCTCTTCTTTATTTGACTGCAACACTGTTTGTCCTATATCAACAGTGAATATGCTTAACGTCTCAGTGAGTGTTCTACATCTTACCTTTGGTATGATGGTGAAGAAACCGATTGGACAAGTTCTCTTGAGTTTAAACATGAAAGAGGTGAGTTTATTAAACTTAACAAGAGAAATCCGATCTGAATAAAATCATAAAAAAACGGAACACACAGTTACGTGCACACTCATACGAGAATCACACACACTCAAATATATTAAAGAGTGAGAAGTAAATTTGTGGTTAGATTTGAGTCCAGAATAAATTTCAAAAAACTCATTCTGTGATGTTGGGCGATTCCGTGGTCTTCCAGCTGAAGTTATATTCTTGAAGTCTTTTGCTTGTCGAAGTGCAGTATGTGGCTGGTCCACATTGCTCAGGATTTTCTTTGAGGCTTTCTTCCAATGGTTACTCTGTCTGCAGTAATCTGTAGGCTTGAGGGGTCCGCAGTCACATGTGGTTTTCAAACTTGTGATGTTAGGTGGAGAGAGAGATGGAGAGAGAGAGAGAGAGAGGGGTCACAGCCCTTCTGCTTCTGCACAGTTTGAATCATTGGCTTGTCTGTCTTTGTCCAGGGGAAACTGCCAGCTGTCACAGAGATGGACAGAAGGTCTCATGACTGCCTCAGTGTATTCTCTGGACCCTTCCAATGAGATTCAAGGTTAGAAACTTCTATCTCCCCAGGGCTCAGGATACCAGTATTTATACTTGGAGGAGTTTGCTCTTTCAAAGTCAATGTGTCAGGGTAGTCTTGCATGCCGTGTTAATGAATGTAATTTTAGGTCATTCAATCACTAGAGCAAGCCAGGCTCATCAGACATGTGTCTCCTGTTGTAGGCCTTAGAATGTGAAAATGTGTTTCAGATGCCAATTACGGTGGCCATCTTGGCTGCCAGTTTTTTCAAGGTTAACTGTCGGATTTTTTTCTATTTAAAGGTTAGTGTAAGTTTCCAATTGATGAATTAAAATTCCTCATTTGGCATGTTGTGTTATCTTAACACCGGCGCAGCACATGGAAAGAAATGTGATAACGGGAACATTTCATTTCAGAACTGTGGGAAGAAAAAGAAAGAAATACACATGCATTCTCAATAATCACTTCTCAAATTCACACATTAATCTTAGAATTATTGCAGCTGACATTGTCTGTTACAGCTGTACTGATTTAACTTTTTTGGCGTTTTGTCTGGGATGGTTATGTGTCGGGTTCGACGCTGGACAATGCATCAACCATTGCATTGTTTACCTTTTCTCTCCTCTAATGAAGTTTTAACTACTCAGGTTCCTGCACCTTAACAATCTTTCTCCCTGAACCGACAGTGTGTAACAAATTGTTTTTTTAGACCCTGTGAGGTGTCTGAGATCTCCTCTGGGCCTTTGTTCTTGCTGAGTTCGCCTTTGAAATTGTTGTATTTGATTAGCTTTGGGTTTGGGACCTGATCATTGTGTTGTTCAGTGGGTAGATCCACACTGACCTTACTTTTAGCTTTCTGGTGAGGTACCCAAGTGCTGTTTACTTTAGGGTACGTTCCCTTCACTTTTCCCTTTACTATGGGAAGAATCATTTTTTTATCTACCCTATGTCCTCTGGGACATTACCGCTCGCAGGTCTTTGTCCAGCTTTCGCTGCACTCTGCAGCGGCACTTCGACTAGGTGAGGCATCTCCCTCACCATTGACATGCCTTTTTGGGACCTTTCCTTGTCCTTGCACGTTTCTGTAAATGCTGTTAGCAGCCTTTTTAGGCTGCCTCTTTGACCTGCATTTAAGGAGGAGAGCGTAGTGTCTGATGGATCTCACATTTCAGGGTTGGCTATTCGGAGAGTAGGGGGTTCCAGTTGGAATCCTCCTGGCCCTCCTCTAACCTGTCCTCACCGGCCTTTCCAATCCTTCCCTCCTGACTGCCTGACAGATCTGTACTTGGCAGTTCCCTCCACAGCCTTTGCTTTTTGCCTTTGGTCTGGAGTGTCAATTAAATAATGTACCTGACTATTCTTTTTGCCACTCGAAATGGACCACTGAACCGGGATTTCAGGGGTTCACCCTGCAGTGGGAATAGTAACAATAAATTGTCTCTGTCCTGAAATGTTTTAGCCTTGGCATTTCTGTCTCCTTACCTTTTCATAGCTGCCTGGGAGGTCTTTAGGTGCTCCCACAGCATAGAAATGCAGTTTAACATGGAATACTCATCCCTGTGTCCCAAAAACCTCTTTTTGATTAGTTTAAGGGAACCTCTCACCTCGTGTCAATAAACTAATTCAAAGAGACTAAAGCCAGTGGAATCATTGGATAAGTCCCTGGAAACCAACAGGAGAAATCCCAGCCCTTTGTCCCAGTCATGGGGTTGCTCATAGCAGAATGGCCTGATCATTGTCTTTAGGGTCTGATCGTACCGCTCCAAAGCCCCTTGTGACTATGGATGGTAGGCTGAGGACTTTATTTATTTACTTATTTTATTTATTTAGAGATACAGCACTGAAACAGGCCCTTCGGCCGACTGAGTCTGTGCCGACCATCAACAACCCATTTATACTAATCCTACATGAATCACATATTCCTACCACATCCCCACCATCCCTCAACTCCCCTCCCACCAACCTATACTAGGGGCAATTTATAATGGCCAATTTACCTATCAGCCTGCAAGTCTTTGGCTGTGGGAGGAAACCGGATCACCTGGTGAAAACCTACGCGGTCACAGGGAGAACTTGCAAACTCTGCACAAGCAGTACACATAATCGAACCCGGGTCGCTGGAGCTGTGAGGCTGCGGTGCTACAGATTACCTAATAAAAAAAATGGACATAAAATGTGTGTCCTGATCCGACTGGATGGCAGCCCATATCGGGTAAAGAATTGGGTTAGCCCCTTCACCACAGCCTTGGCAGGTATAGTTCTTCAGGCGAATGGCCTCTGGGAATCGGGTCACAACATCCATAATGGTGAGAAGATACTGGTATCCCGTTTTGTTTTCAGCAGGTGAGCCCACAATCCACCATCACTCTGCTGAAGGGGTCCCCAAAAGCTGGTATGTGAATTAGGGTGTAGGCTTTATTGCAGGTTGGGGCTTCCCCACAACTTAGCACATGTGACTAGTTTTACAAAACGCCACCACATCTTTGTGAAGTTGTGGACAGTCAAAATAGTGTCTTCTGCAGGCTTTGATTTTTCATACACCGAAATGTCCATCCATTGGAAGGTCGTGGGTCATTCTTAATATTTCTTTAAGGGACCTCAGTGGCACCACTATCTGGTGAACCACTGTCCACTCTTCATCCTCTGCTCTGTGAGGAGGTCGCCACTTCCTCATCAGCACCTCATTATTTAAATGGTAACACTCTGCAACTCCCTCTGCTTCAGTTTTGGTTTGGACAGTCTGTGCTATTTTTTAACACTGGGTCGGGTTGTTGAGCCTCAAATAAGGAAGAACTGTTTAATACATTCTTTGTCTCCTCTTACTTCCCAAAGAAGGTTTCAGGCAACCAGAATGTAGGGTAATCCGTCTGCAGTGTCAGTTCAGGGGATTGTTTGGCCATGGACCGAGTCACCACACAATCAGGGAGAATGTCCGGGACCTTCTCCTGTAACTATTCTGTCTCCCGGACCTCTTTTGGTCTCTCTAGAACTACTGGGGAAACTGCCACCTTTTTCCCTGTCAGATTATTACCCAGGAGCAGTTCGACCCATCACCCAGTAAACTAGGTACAATCCCCATGGTAAAGGGTCATGAAACTGGGTCACACTCCAAGTGCACCAGATATAAGGGTATGGACATATACTGTCTTCCGATACCATTCACTAACGCTCTAGCATTCACTGCACTTTCTTTTTCCCAGCAGAAGGGATTGGGTGGCCCCTGTATCCTTGAGTATGACTATTGTTTTACTTGCCTCACTCAAGGGGTATGGGGTCACTTTTCCTTAGGATACAAATTCCTGGTACCTCTCAGGGATTTTGTTTATTTTTCCCACACTCTCTGTGGTGGGGTTACTGGGTCTGACTGCCGCAGTTGGAGGCACAGCCTGATCTGTTGTGCTTTCCATCAGGTCCCATTATCCTGCACTGATCTGGTGGTCCCTGATTAATGCTACAGGTTTTCCCATAACTTGCAGCATTCAGCTCGATGGTGATCTGCCTTATTCCAATGGAAACGCACAGGTCTTCGGCCATTACTCCTCCTCTCAGTGCCGTCCTATTTGGCCTGAGGATGGTCCCCTGGGTGTCCAGCTTTTCCTCCTTGCCCAAGGCTGATCGGGCTCCTATAACCTTCCCACCTTTTATTCTCGGGTCTTTGTGGTGACTGGGGAAGGGTTTCCCTTTGGGGTTAAGGGTTTGTGTGCAAGGGAAAATGCATCAGCCAGAATTGCAACCTGCCTGGCTCTTTGAACCTTTCGTTCCTCTTTGTGGGTTTTAATGGTAGGGAGAGCGAGTTTTTGAACTCCTTGAGATGGATCACCACTCTAAGGTTCCAATATGTGGGCTGTAGTTTGAGTGTTTGTATCCACTGGTCAAAAGTAAACACAAAAGCTGACTTTAAATCTTCCACAGCGACCTAAAAATGAAACGTTTGGCGAATACAAATGTGGGTCCAATACAGGCAGAGTCAGGGGAATTTATAATGGTGGACAGAGAAATGGCAGTGAAGCTAAATGATTACTTTGTGTCTGTCCTCATTGAGGAAGATACAAGGAAGTTTCCAGGATTAGAGATCCAAGGGATTAGCGTGAATGAGGACATGAAGGAAATTAATATTAGTAAGAATGTTGCATTGGAGACATTAATGTGGCTGAAGTTTGATGAGGCCCCAGGATCTGATATTCTGCATTCCAGGGTGTGGGAAGAGATAGCTATGGAGATGGTGGCTGCATTGATGACTATCTTCAAAAATTCTATAGATTCTGGAGCGGTTCCTGCAGATTGGAAGGTAGCAAATGTCACCCCACTATTTAAGCAGGGAGGGAGAGTAAAAACAGGGAATTAGAGACCTGCTTTCGTGCATCCGTCGTTGGGAAAATGCTGGGACTCTATTGTAAAGGATGTGATAAATGAACAGTTGGATAATAATCTGTTTGGGCATCGTAAACATGGATTTATGAATGAGAAATCATGTTTGACGAACCTGTTGGAGATTTTATTGAGGATGTTACTAACAGAATTGATAAAGGGGAGTCAGTGGACGTGTTATACTTGAATTTTCAGAAGGCTTTTGATAAAGTACCCCACAGGAGGTTGGTTAGCAACATTAAAGCACATGGGATAGGAGGTAATATACTGGCATGGATTAAAGATTGGTTAACAGGCAGAAAACAGTGAGTAGGAAGAAACGGGTCGTTCTCACTTTGGCAGGCTGTGATTAGTTGTGTACCGCAAGGATCAGTACTTGGGCCCCAGCTGTTAACAATATATGTCAATGATTTGGATGTGGGGACCAAATGTAATATTTCCAAGTTCGCACATGACACAAAACTAGGTGGGAATGCATGTTGTGAGGAAGATGCAAAGCGTCTTCAAGGGGATTTGGACAGACATTGTGACTGGGCAAGAACATGGCAGATGGAATATAATATGGATAGATATGACGTTATCCATTTTGGTAGGAGGAACAGAAGTGCAGAGTATTTCTTAAATAGTAAGAGATTAGAAAGTGTAGATGTACAGAGGGACCCGTGTGTCAGTAAGTCACTGAAAACTAACATGCAGTGCAGCAAGCAATTCGGAATGCTAATGGTCTGTTAGCCTTTATCACAAGATGATTTGAGTACAGGAGTAGTGAAGTCTTGCTTCATGTGTATAGAACCTTGCTTAGACCACACCTGGAATATTGTGTGCAGTTTGGGTCCCCTTACCTTAGGAAGGATATTATTGCCATAGAGGGAGTGCAATGAAGGTTCACCAGACTTGTTCCCGGGATAGCGAGACTGTTCTATGAAGAGAGAAACTGGGCTTGTATTCTCTAGAGTTTCAAAGAATGTGTCGGGATCTCATTGAAACCCATGAAATAATTAAAGAGATAAACAGCGTAAATGCGTGTACGATATTTCCCCTGGTTGCGGAGTCTAGAACTAATGGATACAATTTCAAAATAAGGGGGAAGCCACTTAGGACAGAGATGAGGAGAAATTTCTTGACTCAGAGGTTTCTGAATCTTTGGAATTCTGCATCCCAGACGGATGTGGAATCTCAGTCGGTGAGTATGTTTAAACTATAGATTGACAGATTTCTAACTGCAAATGACAAAAAGGGGATTATGGAGATAATGTGTGAAAAAGGCATTGAAGTGGATGATCAGCCATGGTCATATTGAATGGTGGAGCAGCCTCGATGGGCTGAATGGCCTACTCCTGCTCCTATGTCCCTGTGTTCAGAAGCTGCTTAACTCTTTCAAACTCGAGATCACTTTAGTCAGGCTGCTTTCGGAGGGTTTGGAATGCTTGACGGTACACTTCCGGTACTATCTCATGTACGCCCAGTATTGCATTTTTAGTCATCTCATAATCTGATGAACTTTCATCTGGCAACAGTGAATAAACCTCATGGGATTTTCCTGTTACTTTGTTTTGTCAGAACAGTGTCCAGCTCTCCGCCGGACATTTCAGTTGCTTTACAAGCTTTTCAAAAGTGATGGAAAATTCTGCCACATCCTCCTCATTGAACTTTGAAATGAACTGGGTGAAAGGGAGGAAGGTAGAAAGTAGGAAACATCTATCATTGGGAAATTGTTAGAAACCATTATTAAGGAAGTAATAACAGGATATTTAGAAAGTCAAAACACAATCCATCAGAGTCAGCATGGTTTTATGAAGGGTAAATCCTATTTGACGAATTTGCTCGAGTTCATCGAAGCTGTGACAAGAAAAGTTGAAAATGGGGATCCTGTAGATGTAGTATATCTGGACTTCCAGAAGACATTTGATAAAGTGCCGCACAAAAGGTTAATACACAAGGTACGATTACATGGGGTTAGGGGCAATTTATTAACTTTGATAGAGGATTGGCGAACCAACAGAAAACAGAGAGTCGGGATAAATGGGTCTTTTTCTGGTTGGCAATATGTAACTAGTGGGGTACCACAGGGTTTGGTCCTTGTCCCCAGCTATTTACAATATATATTTATGACTTGGATGCAGGGATAGAAAGTACTACAGCCAAATTTGCAGATGACACTAAAATAGCTGGGATAGTAAGTTGCAATAATTAAATAAGAAATTTACAAATTGATATGGATAGGTTAGGTGAATGATCCAAAATTTGGCAGATGGAGTTTAACGTGAATAAGTGTAAGGTTATCCATTTTGGTCGGAAGAATAGAAAGGCAAATTATTTCCTAACTGGAGAGAAACTTCAGAGTGCTTCGGTGCAGAAGGATCTGGGTGTCCTCGTGCATGAATCGCAGAAAGCTTGTTTGGAGGTACAGCAGGTGAAAAGGAAGGCGAATGGAACTTTGGTATTTCTTGCTAAAGGAATAGAATATAAAAGTAGGAAAGTGTTGCTGCAACTGTACAAGGCATTCATGAGACCGCACCTGGAGTATTGTGTATAGTTTTAGTCTCCTGATTTGAGGATAGATGTAGTTGCATTGGAGGCAGATCAGAGGAGGGTCACTAGATTGATTCCAGGGATGAGGGGTTTGTATTATGGAGAGAGATTGAGCTCTTTATGCCTTTACTCTCTAGAGTTTAGAAGAACGAGAGTCGATCGAATTGAGGTAGAGAAGATGATTAAGGGGATTGACAAAGTAGACATAGAGAAGGCGTTCCCTCTTGTGTGGCAATCTAGAATGAGAGGTCATTGTTTTAGGATAAGGGGTGGTGGATTTCAAACAGAGATGAAGAGAAATTTCTTCTCTGAAAGGGTCGTGTGTCTGTGGGATTCACTACCCGGAGTGCAATAGATGCTGGGACACTGAGTAAATTTAAGGAGGAGATAGACAGATTTTTAATTAGTAATGGGTTGAAGAGTTATGGAGAACGGGCAGGAAAGTGGAGTTGAGGCCGAGATGAGATCAGCCATGATCATATTGAATGGCGAAGCAGGCTCGAGGGGCTGAATTGCCTACTCCTGCTCCTACTTCTAATGTTATTATGTTCTTATCTGGATCTTTCCATCAAGAGAGGGTAACGTATCCATTATCTCTCTCCATGTTGTCCATTGATGTATCTGCTGTGTGACGGAGGCCATCTATGTCGGGTGAGGTGAATTGCACTGTCTGCTCCATCAGCAGGGAGAAGCAGGTGAGAGATCCCGTGGCATTGTCATGACAGCTGGATTCCTGATGGTCTAGGTGTCTTTGCGGGATCCCCATGGCAACGGGGAGAGGTACAGGAACTGTTAGAACTCTCACTCCATCAATGTACAGTTGGTGCAAAAACAAGAAATGCTGGATTCACTCAGCAGGTCTGGCAGCATCTGTGGAAAGAGAAGCAGAGTTAACGTTTCGGGTCAGTGACCCTTCTTCGGAACTGACAAATATTAGAAAAGTCACAGATTATAAACAAGTTGGGCAAGAGATAACAAAGGAGAAGGTGCAGATTGGACCAGGCAACATAGCTGACCAAAAGGTCACGGAGAAAAGGCAAACAATATGTTGTGTTGAAAGACAAAGCATTCGTACAGATTAGGTGTGAATACACTGAATATTGAACAGCAGCAAGTGCAAACCTGAAGAAAAACAATCTGAAAAAAACAGTGGGTAAGAAAACTGAACAAACTAAGATGAAATGAAATAAATGCAAAAAAAGATTGTAAAAAATGTAAAAAGGAATGTAAAAAAAATGAAGAAAAAATAACGAAAAGTGAAAGTAAAATGGGGGGCTGTCATGCTCTGAAATTATTGAACTCAATGTTCAGTCCGGCAGGCTGTAGTGTGCCTAATCGGTAGATGAGATGCTGTTCCTCGAGCTTGCGTTGATGTTCACTGGAACACTGCAGCAATCCCAGGACAGAGAAATGAGCATGAGAGCAGGGGGGAGTGTTGAAATGGCAAGCAACTGGAAGCTCAGGGTCCTGCTTGCGGACTGAGCGGAGATGTTCCGCAAAGCGGTCACCCAGTTTGCGCTTGGTCTCCCCAATGTAGAGGAGACCACACTGTGAGCAGCGAATACAGTATACTACATTGAAAGAAGTACAAGTAAATCGCTGCTTCACCTGAAAGGAGTGCTTGGGGCCTGGGATAGTGAGGAGAGAGGAGGTAAATGGGCAGGTACATAGAACATAGAACATTACAGCGCAGTACAGGCCCTTCAGCCCTCGATGTTGCGCCGACCTGTGAAACCATCTGACCTACACTATTCCATTTTCATCCATATGTCTATCCAATGACCACTTAAATGCCCTTAAAGTTGGCGAGTCTACTACTGTTGCAGGCAGGGCGTTCCACGCCCCTACTACTCTCTGTGTAAAGAAGCTACCTCTGACATCTGTCCTATATCTATCACCCCTCAACCTAAAGCTATGACCCCTCGTGTTTACCATCACCATCCGAGGAAAAAGGCTCTCACTATCCACTCTGTCCAGCCCTCTGATTATCTTATATGTCTCTATTAAGTCACCTCTCCTCCCCCTTCTCTCTAACGAAAACAACCTCAAGTCTCTTAGCCTTTCCTCTTCAGACCTTCCCTCCATACCAGGCAACATCCTAGTAAATCTCCTCATCACCTTTTCCAAAGCTTCCACATCCTTCCAATAATGCGGTGACCAGAACTGCACGCAATACTCCAGGTGCGGCTGCACCAGAGTTCTGTACAGCTGCAGCATGACCTCGTGGCTCCTAAACTCGATCCCTCTACTAATAAAAGCTAACACACCATATGCCTTCTTAACAGCTCTATTAACCTGGGTGGCAACTTTCAGGGATTTATGTACCTGGACACCAAGATCTCTCTGTTCATCTACACTACCAAGAATCTTCCCAATAGCCCAGTATTCTGCAATCCTGTTATCCTTCCAAAGTGAATCACCTCACACTTCTCCTCATTAAACTCCATTTGCCATCTCTCAGCCCAGCTCTGCAGCCTATCTATGTCCCTTTGTAACCTACAACATCCTTCGGAACTAACCACAACTCCACCGACCTTCGTGTCATCCGCAAATTTACCAACCCACCCTTCTGCACCCTCATCCAGGTCATTTATAAAAATGACAAACAGCAGTGGCCCCAAAACAGATCCTTGCGGTACACCACTAGTAACTAAACTCCAGGATGAACATTTACCATCAACCACCAGCCTCTGTCTTCTTTCAGCTAGCCAATTTCTGATCCAAAGCACTAATTCACCTTCAATCCCATACTTCTGTATTTTCTGCAATAGCCTACTGTGGGGAACTTTATCAAACGCCTTACTGAAATACATATACACCACATCCACTGCTTTACCCTCATCCACCTGTTTGGTCACCTTGTCAAAAAGCTCAATAAGGTTTGTGAGGCACGACCTACGCATCACAAAACCGTGCTGACTATCTCTAATGTACTTATTCTTTTCAAGATGATTATAAATCCTATCTCTTATAACCTTTTCCAACATTTTACCCACAACCAAAGTAAGGCTCACAGGTCTGTAATTACCAGGGCTGTCTCTACTCCCCTTCTTGAACAAGGGGACAACATTTACTATCCTCCAGTCTTCCGGCACTATTCCTGTCGACAATGACGACATAAAAATCAAGGACAAAGGCTCTGCAATCTCCTCCCTGGCTTCCCAGAGAATCCTAGGATAAATCCCATCGGGCCCAGGGGACTTATCTATTTTCACACTTTCCAAAATTGCTAACACCTGCTCCTTGTGAACCTCAATCCCATCTATCCTAGTAGTCTGTATCTCAGTATTCTCCTCGACAACATTTTCTTTCTCCACTGTAAATACTGACGAAAAATATTCATTTAACACTTCCCCTATCTCCTCCGATTCCACAGACAACTTCCCACTACGATCCTTGATTGGCCCAAAACTATCTCTATTCATTCTTTTATTCCTGATGCACCTATAGAAAGCCTTAGGGTTTTCTTTGATCCTATCCGCCAATGACTTCTCGTGTCCTCTCCTTGCTCTTCTTATCTCTCCCTTTAGATCCTTCCTGGCTAGCTTGTAACTCTCAAGCGCCCTAACTGAGCCTTCACGTCTCATCCTAACATAAGCCTTCTTCTTCCTCTTGAAAAGCTCTTCAACTTCTTTAGTAAACCACGGCTCCCTCGCTCGACAACTTCCTCCCTGACTCACAGGTACATACTTATCAAGGACACGCAGTAGCTGCTCCTTGAATAAGCTCCACATTTCTATTGTGCCCATCCCCTGCAGTTTCCTTCCCCATCCTACGCATCCTAAATCTTGCCTAATCACATCATAATTTCCTTTCCCCCAGCTATAATTCTTGCCCTGCGGGATATACCTGTCCCTGCCCATCGCTAAGGTAAATCTAACCGAATTGTGATCACTATCACCAAAGTGCTCACCAACTTCTAAATCTAACACCTGGCCGGGTTCAATACCCAGTACCAAATCCAATGTGGCATCGCCCCTGGTTGGCCTGTCTACATACTGTGTCAGAAAACCCTCCTGCACACAATGGACAAAAACAGACCCATCTAAAGTACCCGAACTGTAGTATTTCCAGTCAATATTTGGAAAGTTAAAGTCCCCCATAACCACTACCCTGTTACTCTCGCTCCTGTCAAGAATCATCTTTGCTATCCTTTCCTCTACATCTCTGGAACTATTTGGAGGTCTATAGAAAACTCCCAACAGGGTGACCTCTCCTCTCCTGTTTCTAACCTCGGCCCAGACTACCTCAGTAGACGAGTCCTCAAACGTCCTTTCTGCCGCTGTAATACTTTCCTTGAATAACAATGCCACCCCCCCCCCCTCTTTTACCCTCTTCTCTGTTCTTACTGAAACATCTAAATCCCGGAACCTGCAACATCCATTCCTGCCCCTGCTCTACCCATGTCTCCGAAATGGCGACTCCATTGAGATCCCAGGTACCAACCCATGCTGCAAGCTCACCCACCTTATTCCGGATGCTCCTGGCGTTGAAGTAGACACATTTTAAACCAAGCTCTTGCTTGCCAGTGCCCTCTTGTGTCCTTATAACCTTATCTCTGCCCTCACTACTCTCAACATCCTGCACACTGGAACTACAATTTAGGTTCCCATCCCCCTGCTGAATTAGTTTAAACCCCCCCCCCCCCCCCCCCGAAGAGCACTAACAAATCTCCCTCCCAGGATATTGGTACCCCTCTGGTTCAGGTGAAGACCATCCTGTTTGTAGAGGTCCCACCGACCCCAGAAAGAGCCCCAATTATCCAGGAAACCAAAACCCTCCCTCCTACACCATCCCTGCAGCCACATGTTCAACTCCTCTCTCTCCCTATTCCTCACTTCGCTAGCACGTCGCACGGGCAACAACCCAGAGATAACAACTCTGTTTGTTCTCGCTCTAAGCTTCCACCCTAGCTCCCTGAATTTCTGCCTTAAATCCCCATCTGTCTTCATACCTATGTCGTTGGTGCCTGTGTACCACGACTTGGGGCTGCTCCCCCTCGCCCTTGAGGATCCCAAAAATACGATCCGAGACATCACGTACCCTGGCACCTGGGAGGCAACACACCAACCGTGAGTCTCTCTCGTTCCCACAAAACCTCCTATCTGTTCCCCTAACTATGGAGTCCCCAATGACTAATGCTCTGCTCATCTTCCCCCTTCCCTTCTGAGCAACAGGGACAGACTCTGCGCCAGAGACCTGTATCCCATTGCCTACCCCTGATAAGTCGTCTCCTCCAACAGTATCCAAAACGGTATACCTGTTGTTGAGGGAAACGGCCACAGGGGATCCCTGCACTGCCTGCTGGTTCCCTCTCCTTCCCCTGACGGTAACCCATCTACCTTCTTCTTTCACCTGAGGTGTGACGGCCTCCCGATAATTCCTCTCAATAATCCCCTCCGCCTCCAGCTCCAGCTCCAGTTCCCTAACGCGGTCCTCGAGGAGCTGGAGCTGGGTGCACTTCCCGCAGATGCAGTCAGCAGGGACACTCTTGGCGACCCTTACTTCACACATTCTGCAGGAGGAACATTCAACTTCCTTAACCTACATTCCCTCTATTCTAAATTCCCAAGTTTTTAACCAATCACACGATAAAACAAGAAGAGTAATAGAAAAAGCCTTACCTTACCTACACACAACCGAGTCCTTTTTTTTGGTCAGAGGAGGAGGGCGGGTGGGAGACACTACAAGAGTAGTGTCTCGGGTTCAGAAACAGCCCAAATATATAGGTTTCTACTTACCCAGCAGTCCCTGCTCCACCGAAACTCCCGATGAAATTGACTTCCCAGCTGTTCACTCCTCGCTCGCAATGCCTGTGCTCCTGGAAAAGCCAGCAGTCCCTGCTCCACCGAAACTCCCGATGAAATTGACTTCCCAGCTGTTCACTCCTCGCTCGCAATGCCTGTGCTCCTGGAAAAGCTGCACACCGAAAGCTACACCTCCTGCGATTGCAGGGGAAGGTGCCCTGGGACGGGGACGAGGTGGTGGGGGTAATGGAGGAGTGGACCAGGGTGTCACGGAGGGAACGATCCCTTCGGAATGCTGACAGGGGAAGGGAGGGGAAGATGCGACTGGTAGTGGCATCATGCTGTAGGTGGCGGAAATGGCGGAGGATGATCCTTTGGATATGGAGGCTGGTGGGATGAAAAGTGAGGACAAGGGGAACCCTGTCACAGTTCTGGGAGGGAGGGGAAGGGGTGAGGGTAGAGGTGCGGGGAATGGGTCGGACACGGTTGAGGGCCCTGTCAACCACAGTGGGGGGAAATCCTCGGTTGAGGAAAAAGGAGGTCATATCAGAAGCACCGTCATGGAAGGTAGCATCATCAGAGCAGATGCGTCGGAGACGGAGAAACTGGGAGAATGGAATGGAGTCCTTACAGGAGGTAGGGTGTGAAGAAGTGTAGTCGAGGTAGCTGTGGGAGTCAGTGGGCTTATAATGGATATTGGTAGACAACCTATCCCCAGAGATGGAGACAGAGAAGTCGAGGAAGGGAAGGGAAGTGTCAGAGATGGACCATGTAAAGGTGAGCGAAGGGTGGAAATTGGAAGCAAAGTTGATAAAGTTTTCTAGTTCGGGGCGGGAGCAGGAAACGGCACCGATACAGTCATCAATGTAGCGGAAAAAGAGTTGGGGGAGGGGGCCTGAGTAGGACTGGAACAAAGAATGCTCGACATATCCCACAAAAAGACAGGCATAACGAGGACCCATGCGGGTACCCATAGCGACACCTTTTACTTGAAGGAATTGCATGGAGTTGAAGGAGAAGTTGTTCAATGTGAGAACAAGTTCAGCCAGGTGGAGGAGGGTGTTGGAGCGAGAAAACTTTATCAACTTTGCTTCCAATTTCCACCCTTCTCTCACCTTTACATGGTCCATCTCTGACACTTCCCTACCCTTCCTCGACTTAGTTAGGAAAGCTTAATATAATGTTATCACTTATTGTGAGTGGAATTGAATACAAAGGTCGGGAGGGCAGTGGCGAGACATTATCTGGAATTCTGTGTTCAGTACTGGTCTCCTTATTTAAGGAAACATGTAAATGCGTTGCAAGCAGTTCAGAGAAGGTTTATTAGAATAATATGGGCGGAATGTCTTATGAGGAAAGGCTGGACAGGATAGTCTTATATCAGCTGGAGTTTAGAAGAGTAAGGGGCGACTTGATTGAAACATTTAAGATTCAGGGCGTGGGATAGAGCACGTGAGGGCGACAGAAAGAGGGAGGGAGAGATAGAGAAAGAGAGAAAGGGACAGCTGAGCTCATCGGTTGCTGAAAACCTCATCCATGCCTTTGTTACCTAGAGATTTGACTATTCTAACACACTGCTGGCTTGTTTCCCACATTCTACTCTCTGTAACCTTGTGGTCATCCAAAACTCTGCTGCCATCTTCTAATTTATACCAAATTCTGTTCACCCAACATCCCAGTGCTCACTGACCTGCATTGGCTCTTGGTCCAGTAACACCACAATTTTAATATTCCAACCATGAGATCAAGTCCCTCCATGTACTCGTCCTTCTGATTATCCCAATCCCCTGTCCATTTCCAATATTCCTGAAACTTGTTCATCCCCCAAGTCGTGGTCCACATAGGCACCAACGACATAGGTAGGAAGAGAGATGGGGATTTAAGGCAGAAATTCAGGGAGCTAGGGTGGAAGCTTAGAGTGAGAACAACCAGAGTTGTTATCTCTGGGTTGTTGCCCGTGCCACGTGCTAGCGAAGAGAGGAATAGGGAGAGAGAGGAGTTGAACACGTGGCTGCAGGGATGGTGTAGGAGGGAGGGTTTTGGTTTCCTGGATAATTGGGGCTCTTTCTGGGGTAGGTGGGACCTCTACAAACAGGATGGTCTTCACCTGAACCAGAGGGGTACCAATATCCTGGGGGGCAGATTTGTTAGTGCTCTTCGGGGGGGGTTTAAACTAAATCAGCAGGGGAATGGGAACCTAAATTGTAGTTCCAGTGTACAGGCTGTTGAGAGTAGTGAGGTAGGGGATAAGGTTACAGAGGGCACTGGCAAGAGGGCACTGGCAAGCAAGAACTTGGTTTAAAGTGTGTCTACTTCAACGCCAGGAGCATCCGGAATAAGGTGGGTGAGCTTGCAGCATGGGTTGGTACCTGGGATCCTGATGTTGTGGCCATTTCAGAGACATGGGTGGAGCAGGGGCACGAATGGATGTTGCAGGTTCCGGGATTTCGATGTTTCAGTAAGAACAGAGAAGAGGGTAAAAGAGGGGGGTGGGGAGTGTGGCATTGTTAATCAAGGAAAGTATTACAGCGACAGAAAGGACGTTTGAGGACTCGTCTACTGAGGTAGTATGGGCCGAGGTCAGAAACAGGAGAGGAGAGGTCACCCTGTTGGGAGTTTTCTTCAGACCTCCGAATACTTCCAGAGATGTAGAGGAAAGGATAGCGAAGATGATTCTTGACAGGAGCGAGAGTAACAGGGTAGTGGTTATGGGGGACTTTAACTTTCCAAATATTGACTGGAAATACAATAGTTCGAGTACTTTAGATGGGTCAGTTTTTATCCAGTGTGTGCAGGAGGGTTTTCTGACACAGTATGTAGACAGGCCAATCAGGGGCGATGCCACATTGGATTTGTTTATGTTTAGTTTATGTTTCGAGATACAGCACTGAAACAGGCCCTTCGGCCCAGCGAGTCTGTGCCGACCATCAACCACCCATTTATACTAATCCCATATTCCTATCACATCCCCACCTGTCCCTATATATTTCCCTACCACCTACCTATACTAGGGGCAATTTATAATGGCCAATTAACCTATAAGTCTTTGGCATGTGGGAGGAAACCGGAGCACCCGGAGGAAACCCACGCAGACACAGGGAGAACTTGCAAACTCCGCACAGGCAGTACCCAAAATCGAACCCGGGTCCCTGGAGCTGTGAGGCTGCGGTGCTAATCACTGTGCCACTGTGCCGCCCAATTGGTACTGGGTAATGAACCCGGCCAGGTGTTCGATTTAGATGTAGGTGAGCACTTTGGCGATAGTGATCACAATTCGGTTAGGTTTACCTTAGCGATGGGCAGGGACAGGTATATGCCGCAGGGCAAGAATTATAGCTGGGGGAAAGGAAATTATGACGCGATTAGGCAAGATTTAGGATGCGTAGGATGGGGAAGGAAACTGCAGGGGTTGGGCACAAACAAAATGTGGAGCTTATTCAAGGAGCAGCTAATGCCTGTCCTTGATAAGTATGTACCTGTCAGGCAGGGAGGAAGTTGTCGAGCGAGGGAGCCGTGGTTTACTCAAGAAGTTGAAGCGCTTGTCAAGAGGAAGAGGGAGGCTTATGTTAGGATGAGACGTGAAGGCTCAGTTTGGGCGCTTGAGAGTTACAAGCTAGCCAGGAAGGATCTAAAGGGAGGGCTAAGAAGAGCAAGGAGAGGACACGAGAATCATTGGCGTTAGGATCAAAGAAAACCCTAAGGCTTTCTATAGGTATATCAGGAATAAAAGAATGATAAGAGTTAGAACAGGGCCAATCAAGGATAGTAGTGGGAAGTTGTGTGCGGAATCAGAGGAGATAGGGGAAGTGTTAAATGAATATTTTTCGTCAGCATTTACAGTAGAGAAAGAAAATGTTGCCGAGGCGATTACTGAGATACAGCCTACTCGGCTAGATGGGATTGAGATTCACAAGGAGGAGGTGTTAGCTATTTTGGAAAGAGTGAAAATAGATAAGTCCTCTGGGCCAGATGGGATTTATCCTAGGATTCTCTGGGAAGCCAGGGAGGAGATTGCAGAGCCGTTGTTGTTGATCTTTATGTCGTCATTGTCGACAGGAGTAGTGCCGGAAGACTGGAGGATAGCAAATGTTGTCCCCTTGTTCAAGAAGGGGAGTAGAGACAGCCCTGGTAATTATAGACATGTGAGCCTTACTTCGGTTGTGGGTAAAATGTTGGAAAAGGTTATAAGAGATAGGATTTATAATCATCTTGAAAAGAATAAGTTCCTTTGCGATAGTCAGCACGGTTTTGTGAAAGGTAGGTCGTGCCTCACGAACCTTATTGAGTTTTTTGACAAGGTGACCAAACAGGTGGATGAGGGTAAAGCCGTGGATGTGGTGTATATGGATTTCAATAAGGCGTTTGATAAGGTTCCCCACGGTAGGCGATTGCAGAAAATACGGAAGTATGGGGTTGAAGGTGATTTAGAGCTTTGGATCAGAAATTGGCTAGCTGAAAGAAGACAGATGGTGGTGGCTGATGGCAAATGTTCATCCTGGAGTTTAGTTACTAGTGGTGTACCGCAAGGTTCTGTTTTGGGGCCACTGCTGTTTGTCATTTTTATAAATGACCTGGATGAGGGTGTAGAAGGGTGGGTTACTAAATTTGCGGATGACACGAAGGTCGGTGGAGTTGTGGATAGTGTCGAAGGGTGTTGTAGGGTACAGAGGGACATAGATAGGCTGCTGAGCTGGGCTGAGAGATGGCAAATGGAGTTTAATGCGGAGAAGTGTGAGGTGATTCACTTTGGAAGGTGTAACAGCAATGCAGAGTACTGGGCTAATGGGAAGATTCTTGGTAGTGTATATGAGCAGAGAGATCTTGGTGTCCAGGTACATAAATCCCTGAAAGTTGCTACCCAGGTTAATAGGGCTGTTAAGAAGGCATATGGTGTGTTAGCTTTTATTAGTAGGGGGATCGAGTTTCGGAGCCACGAGGTCATGATGCAGCTGTACAAAACTCTGGTGAGGCCGTACCTTGAGTATTGTTTGCAGTTCTGGTCACCGCATTATAGGAAGGATGTGGAAGCTTTAGAAAGGGTGCAGAGGAGATTTACTAGGATGTTGCCTGGTACGGAGGGAAGGTCTTACGAGGAAAGGCTGAGGGACTTGGGGTTGTTTTCGTTAGAGAGAAGGAGGAGGAGAGGTGACTTAATAGAGACATACAAGATAATCAGAGGGTTAGATAGGGTGGATAGTGAGAGTCTTTTTCCTCGGATGATGATGGCAAACACGAGGGGACATAGCTTTAAGTTGAGGGGTGAAAGATATAGGACAGATGTCAGAGGTAGTTTCTTTACGCAGAGTGTAGTAGGGGTGTGGAACGCCCTGCCTGCAACAGTAGTAGACTCGCCAACTTTAAGGGCATTTAAGTGGTCATTGGATAGACATATGGATGAAAATGGAATAGTGTAGGTCAGATGGTCGGCGCAACATCGAGGGCCGAAGGGCCTGTACTGCGCTGTAATGTTCTAATTCTGATTCTAATTCTAATCTTAAAGTCTTTTGCGAATTCCCTTTTTAAAGGTGGGTTTCTTTCCCTCTGTCTCTATCCCTGACCACACATTTCATCTCTTCATCTTCCACCCTGCAAAATCATATTATATGGAAGGCAGGAACTCTGTTACCACTCCTACACCACTGTAAGATCTGATCTCGGGTCACAGATTAACAGAAAGGAAGTCGAAGGGTCACAAGCAAATTATTGCAGGGAAACCATTGGAAAAAATTCGGAGGGACAGGAGTAATCTCCACGTGGAGAGGCAGGGATTAATCAGGAATAGTCAGCATGGCTTTGTCAAGGGGAGTTCGTGTATAACTAAATTGATTGATTATTTTCGAGGCGGTGACTCGGGGTGGAAAGGAGGGTAAAGCAGTAGTCTATATGGACTTCAGTAAGGCTTTTGATGGGGTCCCGCATGGGAGATTTGTTAAGAAGGTAAGAGCCCATGGGATCCAGGGCAACTTGGCAAATTGGATCCAAAATTGGCTTAGTGGCAGGAGGCAGAGGGTGATGGTCAAGGGTTATTTTTGCAAGTGGAAGCCTGTGACCCGTGGTGTACTGCAGGGATCGGTGCTGGGACTCTTGCTGTTTGTAGTGTACATTAATGATTTGGACGTGAATATAGGAGGTATGATCAGTAAGTTCACAGCTGACACGAAAATTGGTGGTGTTGTAAATCGTGAGGAGGAAAGCCTTAGATTACAGGATGATATAGATGGGCTGGTAAAATGGGCAGAGGAGTGGCAAATGGAATGTAATCCTGAGAAGTGTGAGGTGATGCATTTTGGGAGGGCGAACAAGGCAAGGAAATATACAATGGATGGTAGGACCCCAGGAAGTACTGAAGGTCAGAGGGACCTAGGTGTACTTGTCCATTGATCACTGAAGGCAGCAGCACAGGTAGACAATGAGGACAGGAAGACGTATGGGACACTTGCCTTTATTAGCCGAGGCATAGAATATAAGAGCAGGGAGGTTATGATGGAGCATAAAACTCCAGTTAGGCCACAACTGGAGGACTGTGTATAGTTCTGGTTGCCGCACTATCAAAAGGATGTGATTGCAATGGAGAGGGTACAGAATAGATTCACCAGGATGTTGCCTGGGCTGGAGCATTTCAGCTATGAAGAGCGACAGAAAAGGCTAGGGTTGTTTTCCTTAGAGCAGAAAAGGATGGGGGGTATCATGATTGAGCTATACAAAATAACGAGGGGCATTGATAGGTTAGATATGAAGAATCTTTTTTTCCCTGAGCGGACGGGTCAATAACCAGGGGGAATCGATTTGAGGTAAGGGGCAGGAGGTTTAGAAGGGATTTGAGGAAAATAATTTTCACCCAGAGGGTGGTTGGAATCTGGAACACACTGCCTTAAGAGATGGTCCGGGCAGGAACCCTCACAACATTTCAGAAGTATTTAGATGAGCACTTGAATCGCCATGGCAAACAAGGCTACAGGCCAAGTGCTGGGAATTGGGATTAGAATAGTTCGGTGCTTGATGGCCGGCACAGACACAGTGGGCTGAAGGTCCTGTTTCGGTGCTGTATATCTCTATAATTCTATGACTCTTTGAGGAGTAACAGTTCAAATAGAGCATAACATCAGAAGAGACATAGTGGACATAGGACCTGTGGCAGGTGAGAATGGCTTTCAGTTATGGATCAGATGTTAGAAGCTATTATTAAAGACGTTAGAAAGACGTTAAAGCACGTCGAAAAAATCAAGGTGATCAGGGAGAGTCAACATGGTTTTGTGAAAGGGAAATCATGTTTAACCAATATGCTGGAGTTCTTTGAAGAAGTAACATGTACTGTGGATAAAGGGGAACTGGTGGATCTACAGTACTTAGATTTACAGACCACATCAAACGTCATTGTGTAAAATAAAAGCTCATAGTGTAGGGGGTAATATAATTGGCATGGATAGAGGATTGGCTAGCTAACAGGAAACAGAGTAGTCATAAATGGGTTATTTTCTGGTTGGCAAGCTGCAACGAGTGGTGTGCCACCGCGATCAGTGCTGGGGCCTCAACTTTTTACAATTGATATAAATGATTTTGATGAATGGACCCAAGGTATGCTTGCGAAATTTGCTAATGACTCCAAGATAGGTAAGAAGGTAAGTTCTCAAGAGGACATAAGGAGGTTACAAAGGGATATAGATAGGTTAAATGAGTGGTCTCATTTAAAAGAACTGGCAAATGGAGTATAATGTGAGAAAAGGTCAAACTGTCCATTTTGGCTGGAGGACCTGACTGTTACCTCGAGACTTAACTATTCCAACACACTCCTGGCTGCTCTCCCACATTCTATTCTCTGCAACCTTGTGGTCATCCAAAACTCTGCTGTCACCTTCTAATTTACACTAAATTCTGTTCACCCAACATTAGGGATTAGGGAACCATGGATGACAGGTGAAATTGTGAGACTAGCTAAGAGGAAAAAGGAAGCATACATAAGGTGTAGGCGGCTGATGAAAGACGAAGCTTTGAAAGAATATCGGGAATGTAGGACCAATCTGAAACGAGGAATTAAGAGGGCTAAAAGGGGTCATGAAATATATTTAGCAAACAGGGTTAAGGAAAATCCCAAAGCCTTTTATTCATATATAAGGAGAAAGAGGGTAACTAGAGAAAGGATTAGCCCACTAAAGGACAAAGGAGGAATGTTATGCTTGGACTCAGCGAAAATGGGTGAGATTCCAAACGAGTACTTTGCATCGGTATTCACCGAGGAGAGGGACATGACGGATGTTGAGGTTAGGAACAGATGTTTGATTACTCTCGGTCAAGTCGGCAGAAGGAGGGAGGAAGTGTTGGGTATTCTAAAGGGCATTAAGGTGGACAAGTCCCCAGGTCCGGATGGGATCTATCCCAGGTTACTGAGGGAAGCGAGAGAGGAAATAGCTGGGGCCTTAACAGATATCTTTGCAGCATCCTTAAACACGGGTGAGGTCCCGGAGGACTGGAGAATTGCTAATGTTGTCCCCTTGTTTAAGAAGGATAGCAGGGATAATCCAGGTAATTATAGACCGGTGAGCCTGACGTCAGTGGTAGGGAAGCTGCTGGAGAAGATACTGAGGGATAGGATCTATTCCCATTTGGAAGAAAATGGGCTTATCAGTGATAGGCAACATGGTTTTGTGCAGGGAAGATCATGTCTTACCAACTTAATAGAATTCTTTGAGGAAGTGACAAAGTTGATTGATGAGGGAAGGGCTGTCGATGTCATATACATGGACTTCAGTAAGGCGTTTGATAAGGTTCCCCATGGCAGGCTGATGGAGAAAGTGAAGGCGCATGGGGTCCAAGGTGTACTGGCTAGATGGATAAAGAACTGGCTGGGCAACAGGAGACAGAGAGTAGCAGTGGAAGGGAGTTTCTCAAAATGGAGACGTGTGACCAGTGGTGTTCCACAGGGATCCGTGCTGGGACCACTGTTGTTTGTGATATACATTAATGATTTGGAGGAAAGTATAGGTGGACTGATTAGCAAGTTTGCAGACGACACTAAGATTGGTGGAGTAGCAGATAGTGAAGGGGACTGTCAGAGAATACAGCAGAATATAGATAGATTGGAGAGTTGGGCAGAGAAATGGCAGATGGAGTTCAATCAGGGAAAATGCGAGGTGATGAATTTTGGAAGATCCAATTCAAGAGTGAACTATACAGTAAATGGAAAAGTCCTGGGGAAAATTGATGGCCAGAGAGATTTGGGTGTTCAGATCCACTGTTCCCTGAAGGTGGCAACGCAGGTAAATAGAGTGGTCAAGAAGGCATACGGCATGCTTTCCTTCATCGGACGGGGTATTGAGTACAAGAGTTGGCATGTCATGTTACAGTTGTATAGGACTTTGGTTCAGCCACATTTGGAATACTGCGTGCAGTTCTGGTCGCCACATTACCAAAAGGATGTGGATGCTTTGGAGAGGGTGCAGAGGAGGTTGACCAGGATGTTGCCTGGTATGGAGGGCAATAGCTATGAAGAGAGATTGAGTAGATTAGGATTATTTTCATTAGAAACACGGAGGTTGAGGGGGGACCTGATTTAGGTGTACAAAATCATGAGAGGTATAGACAGGGTGGATAGCAAGAAGCTTTTTCCCAGAGTGGGGAATTCAATTACTAGAGGACACGAGTTCAAAGTGAAAGGGGAAAAGTTTAGGGGGGATATGCGTGGAAAGTTCTTTATGCAGAGGGTGGTGGGTGCCTGGAATGCGTTGCCAGCGGAGGTGGTGGATGCGGGCACGATGGCGTATTTTAAGATGTATCTAGACAGAATGGGCAGGAAGAAAAGAGATACAGACCCTGGCTCTTTCACTATATCCTTGCATTTGTTCTCCTTCAGATATTTATCCAATTCCCTTTTGGGATCTACTATTGAATCTGTATCCATCAGCCTATCAGACAGTGCATTCCAAATCCAAACCACTCAGAAACAAAAATACTCATGTCTGCTTCTTTTACCAATCGCCTTAAATCTGTGTCTCTGGTTAGTGACCCCTTGGACATTGGAAACAGATTCTCTTTATTTAATTTATCTAAATCCTTCCTAATGTTAAACACCTCAATGAAATCTCCTCTGAAAGTTCTCTGCTCTAAGCAGAACAACCCCAGCTACATAACTGTAATGCCTCATGCCCTGACAAATTCTAGTAAAACAGTTCTGTACCTTCTCCGAAGGCTTCATGTCCTCCCTGAAGTGTGGTTCCCAGTATTCGACACAAGACTCCAGGTGCAGCTGAACTAGTATTTTATATATGTTTCACATAATGTCCTTGCTTTTGTTCTTTTTGCCTCTATTTATAAACCCTAGGATCCCATATATTTATTAACTGTCAAGTTAACCTTTCCTGCCACCTTCAAAGATTTGTGTACAAATCCCAGGTGTCTCTGTTATTTCACCATCTTTATAGTTATACCATTTAACTTGTATTGTCTCTCTTCATTCATCCTTTCAAAATGTATTACTTCACACATCTGCAATGCCAATTAAATATTGAGAAGATTGAAGCCATTGTTTTCTGTCTCTGCTCCAAACATTTCCTAGTTACACACTCCATCCCTCTCCTTTGTAAATGTTTGAGACGAAGCCAAACTGCTCACAGACTTAGTTACATAGTTAACCCTGAGATGTCTTGAGATGAGCTTCCTACCAAATAATCACACCATCACTAAATCGGCCTATCTCAAACCCCCGTGGAGTTGCATTGCTGGTTAAAGAGTAAATGAACGCAATAGTAAGGCAGGATATTAGATCTGACGATGTCGAATATGTATGGGTAGAGCTGAGAAACACTAAGGGGCAGAAAACGATAGTGGGGGTTGTATATAGACCCCCAGACTGTAGTGCTGAATTTGGGAATGGCATTGGACAGGAAATTAGAGACGCGTGCGATAAAGGAACATCTGTAATAATGGGTTTCTTGAATCTGCATATAGATTGGGCAAATCAAATTGGTCGCAATACATTGTGGAGGAATTCCTGGAGAATATACGGGATGGTTTTCAGGACCAATTCTTTGAGGAACCAACTGGAGAACAGGCTATCCTAGACTGGCTATTGTATAGTGAGAGAGGAATAATTGACAATCTAGTTGTGTGAGATCCCTCGGGGATGAGCGACCATAATATGATAGAATTCTTCATCATGATGAAGAGTGTCCTAGTTGATTCTGAGACTAGGGTCGTGAATCTTAATAAAGTAAGCTACGAAGGTATGAGGCATGAGTCGTTGATGATACATTGGGAAACGTTACTTAAAGAGATAACAGTGGAAAGGCAATGGCAAAGATTCAAAGAGTGCATGGATGAACTGCAACAATTGTTTATCCCTGTCTGGCGCAAAAGTAAAATAGAAAAGGTAGCCAAATCATGGCTTGCAAGGAAAATTAGAGATAGCGTTAGATCCAAGGAAGAGGCATATAAATTTGCCAGGAAAAAAACAACAGACCTGAGGATTGGGAGCAGTTTAAAATTCAGCAAAGGAGGACCAAGGGATTGATTGAGAAGGGGAACATGGAGTACAAGAGTAAGCTTTCGGGGAACATAAAAACTGACTGTAAACGAATCTATAGGTATGTGAAGCGGAAAAGATTGGCGAAGACAAATGCAGGTCCGTTACAGTCAGAAACAGGGGAATGTATTCTGGGAAACAAAGAAATGGCTGACCAACTAAATGCATACTTTAGTTCTGTCTTCACAAAGGAGGACGCCAATATCATACCAGAAATGTTGGTGAATACAGGGTTTAGTGAGAGAGAAGAACTGAATGAAATCAGTATTAGTAGAGAAATGGTGTTGGGGAAGTTGATGGTATTGAAGGCCGATAAATCCCCAGGGCCCAGTAATCTACATTCCAGAGTACTTAGGAAGTGGCCCGAGAAATACTGGATGCATTGGTGGTCATCTTCCAAGATTCTATGGACTCTGGAACAGTTCATACAGATTGGAAGGCAGCTAATGTAACCCCACTATTAAAAAAGGAAGGGAGAGAGAGCAGGAAATTGTAGACCAGTCAGCCTGATATCGGTCGTGGGGAAAATCCTGGAGTCCATTATCAAAGATTTTGTAGCAGAGCGCTTGGAGAACAGTGGTAGAATCGGATAGAGTCAGCATGGATTTATGAAAGGGAAATCATGCTTGATAAATCTACTAGCATTCTTCGAGGACGTCACTAGTAGAGTTGATGAGGGGGAGCCAGTGGGTGTGGCTTATTTGCACTTTCGGAAGGCTCTCGACAAAGTTCCACGTAAGGGTTTAGCGTGTAAAATTAAAGCACATGGGATTGGGGGCAGTGTATTGCGATAGATAGAAAATTGGTTGGGAGACAGGAAACAAAGCATTGGATCATACGGATCTTTTTCTGAATGGCAGGCAGTGAATAGTGGGGTACCGCAGGGATCGGAGCGAGGACCCTAGCTATTCACAATATATATTAATGATTTAGATGAGGAAACTAAATGTAATATCTCCAGATTTGCAGCTGATACAAAATTGGGTGTGAGGGTCAGTTGTGAGTAGAATGCAGAGAGGCTTCCGGGTGATTTGGACAAGTTGAGTGAGTGGGCAAATGCATGGCAGATGCAGTATAATGTGGATAAATGTGAAGTTATCCACTTTACTAGCAAAAACAGGAAGGCAGATTATTATCTGAACGGCTATAAACTGAGAGAGGGGAATATGCAGCGAGACCTGGGTGTTCTCGTACACCAGTCACTGAAGGTAAGCATGCAGGTGCAACAGGCAGTCGAAAAAGGCGAATGTTATGTTGGCCTTTATAGAGACAGGATTCGAGTACAGGAGCAGGGATGTTTTGCTGCAATTATACAGGGCCTTGGTGAGGCCGCACTTGGAATATTGTGTGCAGTTTTGGTCTCCTTATCTGAGGAAGGATGCTCTTGCTATAGAGGGAGTGCAGTAGAGTTTTACCAGGCTGATTCCTGGGGTGGTCGGACTGTCGTATGAGGAGAGATTGAGTCGGTTCGGACTATATTCACTGGAATTCTGAAGAGTGAGGAGGGATCTCATCGAAATCTATAAAATTCTAACGGGACTTGACAGGGTATATGCAGGAAGGATGTTCCCGATGGTGGGGGACTCCCGAACCAGGTGTCATAGTCTAAGTATATGGGGTAAAACTTTCAGGACTGAGATGAAGAGACTTTTCTCCACCCAGAGGGTGGTGAGCCTGTGGAAATCTGTCATCACGCCCATATCCAAGGGGGACTGGAAGATTCTGGCCAGTGCCTCTGTTATTTCCACCATTGCTTCCCTCAGCAACCCTCATACATCCCATCCAGACTGGGTAAATGTTCAACTTATTGTGGTACTAAAGTGTTGGACTGAAAAGGGTTAACTGAATCTGTTTGTTCTGTGACTGTAATTAATGTCAGTCTCCATGGACCCTAATAGTGTCACTGGACGTTTTCCATCTTCTATTAATAAGGGGCTTCTTTCAATGTGTTATTCCATAGTGTCAGTGGGAACATCAGCCCCGGCACTAACAGAGATCAGCTGCTCCAAAGAGATCGAGAGAGGATAGATCAGAATCTGAGAACAATAGATTGGAATGTTACAACAATGGATCAGAATCTGAGAACAATAGATTGGAATGTTACAACAATGGATCAGAATCTGAGAACAATAGATTGGAATGTTACAACAATGGACAGGAGTTTATCCTCGGAACTTTACTCTCTTTCTACATATTATGATCGGTTCTCATTAAACACTCGTATCTATCTCGCACTGAAGATTATTCAATATATTTATTACCCCAGCCTGGCTATTATTGGTGTCCCTGGTAAGTCTCTCTATCTAGCTATTAATCCTTTAAACCATGTTTAACTGCATTACTGCTCCTGTAATTTACTCTGCCCTTCTTGCTGCCATTGTATGCCTGGTGAATATCTCCAGATATTAGCTCAACAAACCATTGTGAACTGTATTACAGTTCTTGTCATTTACTCTCTCATCTTTGCTGCTATTGCTGTCTCTATTTCAGGCCAGGAGATCTGTAAACCCGGTTTCACTGAAATACTGTTCTGTTATGTAAATTTTGGGAAGACGGAAACCAGTGTCATTGGTCTCCATCACAAACTCCATCACCAATCTGTGAAGCACATATTCCACCCTGCCCAATATCTGAGGCTCAGCCAGACAGTCTACAACTTCTTTGTTATATTTCAACCTGAGCTGAGTTCATCTCCATATTCTTTCCATCACCAACCCTGCCTAATATCACCTCTATGATATCACCCAACTCCACCTCTTCCTCAGCCCATCTACTGCATAAACCGTCATCCGCATCACTGTTAAATACACAGTTGACAATTCCAATTCCATCTAGTTCACCATCACAGTTCTAAGTCTCCATGAACCACAGCCCATCCAGAACTCTGCTGCCTGTATTCGAACTCACACCAAATCCCGATCACCCATCACCCCTGTGCTCACTGATCTCCATTGGCTCCCGGTATGGCAGCACCTTAATTTTAATATTCTCATTCTTGTGTTTGAATCTCTCCATGGCCTCACCCTTCCATTTATTCACTTTCTCCTCTCCAATTCATATATTCCTGCAAATCTTTCGACTTCAATCTTTTTTCAGTTATCCTTGTAAAGTGAATTTCTTTCCCTCTGTATCTGTCCCGATCCACGATTTTAGACTCTGCAGCAAGACTGCTGCTGACGGTGCAGAATTGGGATCCAAAAAGAGATGTGAATCGCACAGCCGGCCACTTCCAGTGCGGTCTGCACAATATCGCATGCTGGGTGGGGCTCCAGCCCAGTCACATCATCTATGTGCTGTCAGCGTGGTCTTCACAGCCGGCCACCACTACTATGCCCTGCACAGTGTCCCAAGCTGCGCAGGGCTCGAGCTCAATTGTACCTTGTATGTGTTGTTACTTTGAGGGTGGATTTGAAAGTGATGTCAATGTACCATACCAGCAGCTTTGATGTACTTCTTTAAACTTTTTCTGTGCATGTCCACTGACCGCCTGTGTTCGTCACTCACCGCTGAACATACATTCAGTCGCAAAAGGAAACCCCTCCGGTGTTATTTAAAATGACCAGGCATCTATCTTACAGGCTTTTGACTTACTTCTGCTATTGTAAAGTTAGTGGAGGTGTTGTGGATGTTTTTCTGGAGGTTGTGTTGTGAGCTGCTGCAGACATTCAGGGACATTTGTGAACTATACAGTAAATGGAAAAGTCCTGGGGAAAATTGATGTGCAGAGAGATTTGGGTGTTCAGGTCCATTGTTCCCTGAAGGAGGCAACGCAGGTCAATAGAGTGGTCGAGAAGGCATTCGGCATGCTTTCCTTCATCGGACGGGGTATTGAGTACAAGAGTTGGCAGATCATGTTACAGTTGTATAGGACTTTGGTTCGGCCACATTTGGAATACTGCGTGCAGTTCTGGTCGCCACATTACCAGAAGGATGTAGATGCTTTGGAGAGGGTGCAGAGGAGGTTCACCAGGATGTTGCCTGGTATGGAGGGCGCTAGATATGAAGAGAGGTTGAGTAGATTAGGATTATTTTCATTAGAAAGACGGAGGTTGAGGGGGGACCTGATTAGATTAGAGATACAGCACTGAAACAGGTGTACAAAATCATGAGAGGTATCGACAGCTTGGATAGCAAGAAGCTTTTTCCCAGAGTGGGGGATTCAATTACTGGGGGTCACGAGTTCAAAGTGCGAGGGGAAATGTTTGGAGGGGATATGCGTGGAAAGTTCTTTACGCAGAGGATGGTGGGTGCCTGGAACGCGTTGCCAGCGGAGGTGGTATACGCGGGCGCGATAGCGTCTTTTAAGATGTATCTAGACAGATACATGAATGGGCAGGAAGCAAAGAGATACAGAGCATTAGAAAATAGGCGACATGTTTAGATAGAGGATCTGGATCGGCGCAGGCTTGGAGGGCCGAAGGGCTTGTTTTTGTGCTGTAATTTTCTGTGTTCTTTGTTCTTTGAGTACAGAGGATTTGGTGACCCAACTCTGGACGACGTATGGGGACTGTAGTTACGGTGTCTCTGGGTCTGTAACATGAGCAACAAATGGAGCAGATGCTGCCGAGAGGGGAAGCTCTGTAAAGAGAGAGGAGGAGAGGGCTCTTCCCTACCCACCCCGGGTGCTCCAAGCGCACTTTTCCTACCTACACCTAACCCAGGAGCAATGTGTGAGGTGAATCTGATTCAATAAGGAGGTGGTCACAGAGCTGTGTCACCTCTTGTAACACAACCGGGCGCCTCACACCAGGGTGAGGACGGAGCTGTCAGTGGTTGTTAAGGTCACAGTTTCATTGAACTTCTATGTATCTGGATATTTACAGGCAGGAGCAGGTGACATATCCAACATAGAGTGGTGGAAATTGATGGAGTCATTTACAACACAGAAAGAGGCCATTCAGCCCCTCACTGCCGGCTTTCTGTGCAACAATCCAGTCAGCCCCACTCTCCCACTCCCCCGCTCAATCCCCGTATCCCTGCAAGTTCATTTCCTTCAGGTTTCCATCCAGTTTCCTTTTGAAATCTTTGATTGTCTCGGCTTCCACCATCCTCATGGGCAGTGAGTTCCAACTCATTACCATCAACTGTGTAAAAAAGTTCCTCCTCATATTCCCCTGCATCAAACCTTCCATCTGTCCCCCCTGGTCTTCGTTGCATCAGTTAATGGGAACAGTGTTTCCTTGTCTATCTTATCTAAGTCTATCATAATCATGTACACCTCTATCAAATCTCTCTCAATCTCCTTTACTCCAGGGAGAACAACTCCATCTTCTCCAAACTCACTTTGTACCTAAACTCCCATCCCTGGTATCATTCTGGTAAATCTCCTCTGCACCCTCTCAAGGACTTTCACATCCTTCCTGCAGTCTGGTGACCAGAACAGGGCACAGTTCTCTTGTTGGAGTCTAACCAAAGCTTTGTAAACTTTCAGAAAAACCGCCCTGTTTTTGTATATTTGCCTCTAATGATGAAGCCCAAGATCTGATATGTTTTGCTAAACACTCTGCTAATATGTCCTGCCACCTTCAAAGATCAATGCATATGGAGCCCCTGGTCCTTCTGTTCCTGCAAAATCTTTAGAACTGTGTCATTAAGTCTATGTTCTCTTCCTATTCTTTCTGACAAAATACATTGCCTCACACTCCTCTTTATTAAATTCTACCTGCCACTTCTATGTCTATTCTGCTCACCTATCTATATCATGTTGTAGGTGGTTTGTATCATCTTCACTGTTCCCCACTCCTCCAAGGTTGCAATCATCAGAAAAAATATAAATTCTACTCCGTATTCCAAGATCCGTGTCATTTTTAAGCGGTAAAAAAAAACAACTGTGGTCCCAGCACTGACCATTGTGTAACATCAATGTCGACCATCCTCCAGTCTGAAAAATAACCATTTAACACATTTCTCTTTTTGCTGTCCTTTGGACAGTTTTTGATCCAATTGGATGATATTCCATGAGCTTCAATTTTGTTAACCAAGCTTGTGTGTGGTTCTTAATCAAATACTTTCATAAAATCCAGGTAGACAACATCCACCACATCCCCTTCATCAACCTTCTCTGATCATCGAAATAAATTCAATTAGCCCATCAAGCATAATCTGCCTTCTAGAAATCCGTGCTGACACTCCTTAATTAACTCAAACCTCTCCATGTGTGTGTTGTCCTTTTCCCCTGATCATTGTTTCTAAAACCTTACTCACCACTGATGTTACACGAACTGACCAGTAGTTACGAGGCCTGTGTGTTGTCCATTGATAATTCTGGGAGGTGAGGGTGACCATCTATGTCATCATTTTCTCCCTCAGCAGGGAGAAGCAGGATGAGAGATCTAGTGGGTTTGTCAGGATAGCAGGTTTCCTGATGGTGTAGTAGGCTCTGCGGGGTCTCCATGTCAATGGTTTGAGGTACAGGAACTGAAAGAACTCTCACTCCATTAATGTACAGTTGGTGTGTGAGCATGCCCAGTAAATCATGTTGGTGAATGTCCACTATCCTATCAGCAGCCACCATACCTTCATTCTGAAGCAGTCAACCAGTCCCAACACTGCGGGTCTCCATGCAGAACCAGAATGCGACTCCTCGGAGACAAAGGAAACCCCCCTCTAGACACAACTCATGTTTCTACAACCCCAAACCATCTCCCACCACCAACCAAGCGCACACAATTAACATGTGTAAAATGTGAGCAATGGAGTCACCAGGAACATGGTGGAACAGACCATCGGTGTGATGAAGCTTTACTCCCGATGTCTGAACCGCTCGGGGGGGAGTCCTCCAGTACACACTGGAGCAGGTGCCCAAGTTCATGGTGTTCTGCTGCACCCTTCATTTCATCACCATCACGAGGACACCGGCATTGGCAGCAGGAATCCGGAGGCCACCTCAGGAGAATGAGGAGGAGGCAAGGAGGATATTTTCTGGATGCCTTCCACCAGGACAGGCTGTCGGAGAGTCCCTGCTAAGATTCAGTTTCCTATAGGGCAACTTCCCTTTCCCACAATGAATCCACCATTCTCCACCATTACACCCATCTGAGACGCCCCATCACAGTGTTATTACAGCACAGAAGGAACTATTCACTCCGACGTGTCTGCGTCGCCTTTCCGAATGAGCAATTCACCTAATCCCATTCCCTGCCTTCTTCGCATAATCCTGCACATTCCTCCTTCTAATACACCAAATTATTCAGCTTGAGCATGTTTATAGATGTGGTCACCCAACTTCTGGATTAGTCCCAGTGCCATGCACAGCTGAGTATATAAATAGAAAACTAAAACAGATGAATGCGTGGCTGAGAAGATGGTGCAGGAGGGAGGGCTACAGATTCCTGGATATTGGGACCGGCTCTGAAGGAGATGGGACCTGTACAGGCCGGACTGGTTGCACCGGATTGTAGCCGGGACTGAGTTACCTGCAGAACGTTTTGCTCGTGCTGTCGGGGAGGGTATAAACTAGTTTGGCAGGGGGGTGGGGACCTGAGGGTAGACTCAGTTGGGACAAAACCTGAAATGAAAATAGAAGGCAGAAAATAATGGATGAGTCTAGAAAACAGAGGAAAAGAGGGTTAGAATTTTTTTTAAGAGTTTGGCTGTGCTCAAGGGTATCTATTTCAATGCAAGAAGTATAGCAAATAAAGCTGATGTGCTGAGGGCAAGGTGGACAGGTGGCAGTATGATATCATAGCTAGCACAGAAACATAGCTGAAGGAGGGACAGGAATGGCAGCTCAACGTTCCTGGTTACAGGGTTTTCAGACACGATAGGGAGGGGGTAAAGAAAGGAGGGGAAGTGGCAATTTCGGTCAAGAAATCTATTACAGCTGTGAGGAGGGATGATATGTTGGAAGGTTCGTCAACTGAGGCGATATGGATTGAGCTAAGGAACCAAAAAGGGGCAATATCACTGCTGGGAGTGTGATCCCGTCAGCCAAACAGTCCGAGGGAGATAGAAGAGCAGATATTTAGGCAAGTCTCTGAGAAGTGCAAGAACAATAGGGCAGTAACAGTAGGGTATTTCAATAACCCCAATATTAACTGGGATAATGTTAGTATGAAAAGAATTAAGGGAACAGAAATCTTGAGGTGCATTCAGGAGAACGTTTTTGGTCAGGATGTAGCAAGTCCAACAACAGAGGGTGCAGTTTTAGACATTGTTTTTGGAAATGAAGATGGGCAGGTGGAAGGAGTGGCAGGGAAGAGCATTTTGGTGGGAGTGATCATAATTCAGTTAGTTTTAACTTAATTATGGAACAGGACAAGAGATACATCAGGAGTTAGCGTTCTCAATAGGGAAAGGCGAATATTACTAAACTGAGGAGCGAAAGTGGACTGGAAACAGCTGTTTGAAGGTAGTTCAGTCTCAGAGCAGTGGGAGGCATTCAAAGGGGAGATTCAAAAGGTTCCGGATAAACATGTTCCCACAAGGAAAAAGGGTGAGGAGGCCAAATCTCGAGTCCCATGGATGTCAAGGAGCCGACAGGGTAGGATAACGCAGAAAAGGAAAGCTTCTGTCCGACACTGAGAACTTAATACTGCAGAAAGCTGAGAGGAGTATAGCAAGTGGAGGGATCAAATCAAAAAGGAAGTTAGGAAAGGAAAGTGAGGGTATGAAAGAATATTGGCAAGCAAAATCAAGGTGAACCCAAAGATGTTTTCTCAATACATTACGAGGAAGAGGATAACTAAGGGGAGAGTAGGACCCATAATAGATCAGAAAGGTAACCTTTGTATGAGGGTAGAAGATATTGGTATGGTTCTTATTGAGCACTTTGCGTATGTCTTCAGAAAAGAGGGGGGATTTAGATATTGTCGTTAAGGACGAAGAGTGTGAATTATTGGATGTAGTAAACATAGGGAGAGAGGAAGTATTAATGGGATTAGCATCCTTGAAAGTTGAAACATCACCAGAGCCGGATGAAATGTTCAAAGAAGCAAGAGAGGAAATAGCAGAGGGTCTGCCTACCATCATTTCCCAATCTCACTAGATACAGTTGTGATGCTGGAGTTTTGTAGAATCGCTAACATTGTACCTCTGTTTAAAAAGGGAGCGAAGGATAGTCTGAATAATTACAGGCTAGTCAGTATAACATCAGTAGTGGGCAAATTATTGGAATCTATTCTGAGAGACAGGATAAACTGTCAATTAGAAAGGCTCAGGTCAATCAAGGACAGTCAGCATGGATTTGTTAAGTGACTCTCTTGTTTGACCAAATTGATCGAATTTTTTGAAGCTGTTACAAGGAATATAGATGAGGGTAGTGCAGTTGATGTGGTCTACATGGATTTTAGCAAGGCTTCTGACAAGGTCCCACATGACAGCCTGGTTCAAAAAATAAAATCCCATGGCATCCAGAGAAATGCAGCAAGGCGGATACAAAATTGGCTCAGTGGCAGGAAACACAGGGTAATTATTGACAAGTATTTTTGCGACTGGAGGTCTGTCCCCATTGTCATTCCACAGGGCTCAGTAATGGGTCCCATGCTTTCTGTGGTCTATATTAAAGATTTAGACGTAAATTTAGGGGGTATGATCAAGATTTTTGCAGACGACACAAAGGTTGGCCATGCGGTGGATAGCGAGAAGGATAACTGTAGGCTGCAGGAAGATATTGACGGTCTGGTCAGACGGGCAGAAAAATGGGAATCGACCTGGATAAGTGTGAGGTGATGCTATTGGGGAGCTCAAACAAGCAAAGGAATACACGATTACTAGGACAATACTGAGAAGTGTAGAGGAAGTAAGGGACTTTGGAGTGAATGCCCACAGATCCCTGAAGATAGCAGGACAGGTCAATAAGGCAGTTAAGAAGGCATATGGAATCATTTCCCTTTTCAGCCTAGGGATAGAATGCAAGAGCTGGAACTGTATAAATCATTGGTAAGGCCACAACTTGAATACTGTGTGCAGTTCTGGTAACCACATGACAAAAAGGAGGCAATTGCACTAGAGAGGGTACAGAGGAGATTTACGAGGATGGTGCCAGGACTGGAAAAATGCAGCTATGAGGAAAGATTGGATAGGCTGGGGTTGTTATTCATGGAACAGAGAAGGCTTGAGGGGAGATCTGATTGAAATGAACAACAGTTTGTGGGGCCTGCATTGAGTGGAGGTGAAGGGTCTATTCACCTTAGCAAAAAGGTCAGTGACTAGGGGACATAGATTTAAAGTGATTGGCAGAAATATCAGAAGGGAGTTGAGGAAAAACATGTTCACCCAGAAATACAAAATTGCCTCAGTGACAGGAAGCAAAGGGTAATTGTTGACGGGTATTGACTGGAGGACTGTTACCAGTCGTGTTCCAGAGGGCTCGGTACTGTGTGCCCTGCTTTTAGTGAGGGTCTGTAACTCACTTCATGAAAGGATGGTTCAGGCAGAAACCCTCCACTCATTCAAAAGGAGTCTGGATGTGCACCTCAAGTATCATAATCTGCAGGGCTATGGATCAAGTGCTGGAATGTGGGAATAGAATAGGTGGATAACATTTCGGCTGGCACAGTCACGATGGGCCAAGTTACCTCTTTCTGTGCCTTAAATTTTCTACGATTCTATGATTCTATAACACGAATCACGCTATCCTCGTTAACAGTCACAATTCTGTCAACAAACTATCAAGATGATCAGAAATGATTTTCCATGAAGCTATCCCTGCTGCTTGTCATTTATTAAGATATGATTTTACAAGTAAGAAATATTTTTGTGCTGGGTTATGGCCTCCAGAATTTTCCAATAATCAACATTAGGCTGATAGTTACAAGGTTATCCAACCTCCCCTTCTTGAAACAGCGTGTAACATTTACAGCCCTCCAGTTCTCTGGCAGCATTTTAAAAAATTCATTCATGGGATGTGGACACCGCTGGCCAGGCCAGCATTTATTGCCCATCCCTAATTACCCATGCGAAGGTGGTGATGAGCTGCCTTCTTGAACCACTGCAGTCCATGTGGGGTCGGTACACCCACAGTGCTGTGAGGAAGGAAGTTCCAGTATTTTGACCCAGCGACAGTGAAGGAACGGCAAGATAGTTTCAAATCAGCATGGTGTGTCGCTTGGAGGGGAACTTGCAGGTGGTGATGTTTCCATATATCTGCTGCCCTTGCCCTTCTATGCGGTAGAGGCTGTGTGTTTGGAAGGTGCTGTCTAAGGAGCCTTGTTGTGTTGCTGCAGTGCATCTTGTAGATGGTACACATTGCTGCCATTGTGCGTCGGTGGTGGAGGGAGTGAATGTTGTGGATGGGGTGCCAATCAAGCGGGCTGCTTTGTACTGGATGGTGCCGAGCTTCTTGAGTGTTGTTGGAGCTGCACCCATGAGGACAAGCGGAGAGTATTCCATCACACTCCTGGCTTGTGCCTTATAGATGGTGGACTGGCTTTGGGGAGTCAGGAGGTGAGTTAATCGCCTCAGCATTCCTCGCCCATGACCTGCTCTTTGAGCCATGGTATTTATATGGCTACTCCTGTTCAGTTTCTGGTCATTGGTAGCCCCTAGGATGTTGATAGTGGTGGATTCAGCTATGGTAATGTCATTGAATGTCAAGGGAGATGATGAGATTCTCTCTTGTCGGTGATGGTCATTGCCTGGCACAATGGCAGTGCGAATGATACTTGCCAATTATCAGCCCAAGCCTTGATATTGTCCAAGTCTTGCTGCATTTCTACACGGACTGCTTCAGTATGTGAGGAGTCACGAATGGTGCTGAACATTGTGCAATCATCAGCCAACATCCCCACTTCTGGTCTTGTGATTGAAGGAAGGTCATTGATGAAGCAGCTGAAGATGGTTGGGTCTCGGAAACTACCCTGAGGAACTCCTGCAGTGATGTCCTGGAGTTGAGCTGATTGACCTGCAACTACCACAACCATATTCCTTTGCGCTAGGTATGACTCCAACCAGCAGAGAGTTTTCCTGCTGATTCCCACGGACTTCATTTTTGCTCTGGCTCCTTGATGCCATACTCAGTCAAATGCTGCCTTGATGTCAAGGCAGTCACTCATACCTCACCTATTGAATTCAGCTCCTTCGTCCATGTTTGAACCAAGGCTGAAATGAGGTCAGGAGCTGTGTGACCCTGGAGGAACCCAAACTGAGCGTCACTAAGCAGGTTATTGCTAAGCAAGTGCTGTTTGATAGCATTGTCGATGACACCTTCCATCACTTTACTGATGATTGAGAATAGGCTGATGGGGCGGTAATTGGCCGGGTTGGATTTGTCCTGCTTTTTGTGTACAGGACATAGCTGGGCAATTTTTCACATTGACGGGTAGATGCCAATGTTGTAGCTGTACTTGAACAGTTTGATGGGGGAATGGAGGTTCTGGAGCACAGGTATTCAGTACTATTTCAGGAATATTGTCAGGGCCCATAGCCTTTGCAGTATCCCGTGCCTTCAATCGTTTCTTGATATCACGCTGAGTGAATCCAACCATGAGAAGCAGTACTGTATACATCCCTCCACATCCAGTCTGAACATGACTGTTCACCACCTCTCTCTGCTTTCTGTCCCTGAGTCAGTGTCATATCAACACTATCAATGTCACATTAATCCATGTCATGACAAGTCTATGAAATATCCACACTATCACTGTCACATTAATCCATGTCATGACAAGTCTATGAAATATCCACACTATCACTGTCACATTAATCCATGTCATGACAAGTCTATGAAATATCCACACTATCACTGTCACATTAATCCATGTCATGACAAGTCTATGACATATCCACACTATCACTGTCACATTAATCCATGTCATGACAAGTCTATGAAATATCCACACTATCACTGTCACATTAATCCATGTCATGACAAGTCTATGAAATATCCACACTATCACTGTCACATTAATCCATGTCATGACAAGTCTATGAAATATCCACACTATCACTGTCACATTAATCCATGTCATGACAAGTCTATGACATATCCACACTATCACAGTCACATTAATCCATGTCATGACAAGTCTATGAAATATCCACACTATCACTGTCACATTAATCCATGTCATGACAAGTCTATGAAATATCAACACTATCACTGTCACATTAATCCATGTCATGACAAGTCTATGAAATATCCACACTATCACTGTCACATTAATCCATGTCATGACAAGTCTATGAAATATCCACACTATCAATGTCACATTAATCCATGTCATGACAAGTCTATGAAATATCCACACTATCAATGTCACATTAATCCATGTCATGACAAGTCTATGAAATATCCACACTATCACTGTCACATTAATCCATGTCATGACAAGTCTATGAAATATCCACACTATCACTGTCACATTAATCCATGTCATGACAAGTCTATGAAATATCCACACTATCACTGTCACATAAATCCATGTCATGACAAGTCTATGAAATATCAACACTATCACTGTCACATTAATCCATGTCATGACAATTCTCTGAAATATCCACACTATCACTGTCACATTAATCCATGTCATGACAAGTCTATGAAATATCCACACTATCACTGTCACATTAATCCATGTCATGACAAGTCTATGAAATATCCACACTATCACTGTCACATTAATCCATGTCATGACAAGTCTATGAAATATCCACACTATCACTGTCACATTAATCCATGTCATGACAAGTCTATGAAATATCCACACTATCACTGTCACATTAATCCATGTCATGACAAGTCTATGAAATATCCACACTATCACTGTCACATTAATCCATGTCATGACAAGTCTATGAAATATCCACACTATCACTGTCACATTAATCCATGTCATGACAAGTCTATGAAATATCCACACTATCACTGTCACATTAATCCATGTCATGACAAGTCTATGAAATATCCACACTATCACTGTCACATTAATCCATGTCATGACAAGTCTATGAAATATCCACACTATCACTGTCACATTAATCCATGTCATGACAAGTCTATGAAATATCCACACTATCACTGTCACATTAATCCATGTCATGACAAGTCTATGAAATATCAACACTATCACTGTCACATTAATCCATGTCATGACAAGTCTATGAAATATCCACACTATCACTGTCACATTAATCCATGTCATGACAAGTCTATGAAATATCCACACTATCACTGTCACATTAATCCATGTCATGACAAGTCTATGAAATATCCACACTATCACTGTCACATTAATCCATGTCATGACAAGTCTATGAAATATCCACACTATCACTGTCACATTAATCCATGTCATGACAAGTCTATGAAATATCCACACTATCACTGTCACATTAATCCATGTCATGACAAGTCTATGAAATATCCACACTATCACTGTCACATTAATCCATGTCATGACAAGTCTATGAAATATCCACACTATCACTGTCACATTAATCCATGTCATGACAAGTCTATGAAATATCCACACTATCACTGTCACATTAATCCATGTCATGACAAGTCTACGAAATATCAACACTATCACTGTCACATTAATCCATGTCATGACAAGTCTCTGAAATATCCACACTATCACTGTCACATTAATCCATGTCATGACAAGTCTATGAAATATCCACACTATCACTGTCACATTAATCCATGTCATGACAAGTCTATGAAATATCCACACTATCACTGTCACATTAATCCATGTCATGACAAGTCTATGAAATATCCACACTATCACTGTCACATTAATCCATGTCATGACAAGTCTATGAAATATCCACACTATCACTGTCACATTAATCCATGTCATGACAAGTCTATGAAATATCCACACTATCACTGTCACATTAATCCATGTCATGGCAAGTCTATGAAATATCCACACTATCACTGTCACATTAATCCATGTCATGACAAGTCTATGAAATATCCACACTATCACTGTCACATTAATCCATGTCATGACAAGTCTATGAAATATCAACACTATCACTGTCACATTAATCCATGTCATGACAAGTCTATGAAATATCCACACTATCACTGTCACATTAATCCATGTCATGACAAGTCTATGAAATATCCACACTATCACTGTCACATTAATCCATGTCATGACAAGTCTATGAAATATCCACACTATCACTGTCACATTAATCCATGTCATGACAAGTCTATGAAATATCCACACTATCACTGTCACATTAATCCATGTCATGACAAGTCTATGAAATATCCACACTATCACTGTCACATTAATCCATGTCATGACAAGTCTATGAAATATCCACACTATCACTGTCACATTAATCCATGTCATGACAAGTCTATGAAATATCCACACTATCACTGTCACATTAATCCATGTCATGACAAGTCTATGAAATATCCACACTATCACTGTCACATTAATCCATGTCATGACAAGTCTATGAAATATCCACACTATCACTGTCACATTAATCCATGTCATGACAAGTCTATGAAATATCAACACTATCACTGTCACATTAATCCATGTCATGACAAGTCTATGAAATATCCACACTATCACTGTCACATTAATCCATGTCATGACAAGTCTATGAAATATCCACACTATCACTGTCACATTAATCCATGTCATGACAAGTCTATGAAATATCAACACTATCACTGTCACATTAATCCATGTCATGACAAGTCTATGAAATATCCACACTATCACTGTCACATTAATCCATGTCATGACAAGTCTATGAAATATCCACACTATCACTGTCACATTAATCCATGTCATGACAAGTCTATGAAATATCAACACTATCACTGTCACATTAATCCATGTCATAACAAGTCTATGAAATATCCACACTATCACTGTCACATTAATCCATGTCATGACAAGTCTATGAAATATCAACACTATCACTGTCACATTAATCCATGTCATAACAAGTCTATGAAATATCCACACTATCACTGTCACATTAATCCATGTCATGACAAGTCTATGAAATATCCACACTATCACTGTCACATTAATCCATGTCATGACAAGTCTATGAAATATCCACACTATCACTGTCACATTAATCCATGTCATGACAAGTCTATGAAATATCCACACTATCACTGTCACATTAATCCATGTCATGACAAGTCTATGAAATATCAACACTATCACTGTCACATTAATCCATGTCATGACAAGTCTATGAAATATCCACACTATCACTGTCACATTAATCCATGTCATGACAAGTCAATGAAATATCCACACTATCACTGTCACATTAATCCATGTCATGACAAGTCTATGAAATATCAACACTATCACTGTCACATTAATCCATGTCATGACAAGTCTATGAAATATCCACACTATCACTGTCACATTAATCCATGTCATGACAAGTCTATGAAATATCCACACTATCACTGTCACATTAATCCATGTCATGACAAGTCTATGAAATAGCAACACTATCACTGTCACATTAATCCATGTCATAACAAGTCTATGAAATATCCACACTATCACTGTCACATAAATCCATGTCATGACAAGTCTGTGAAATATCCACACTATCACTGTCACATAAATCCATGTCATGACAAGTCTATGAAATATCCACACTATCACTGTCACATTAATCCATGTCATGACAAGTCTATGAAATATCCACACTATCACTGTCACATTAATCCATGTCATGACAAGTCTATGAAATATCCACACTATCACTATCACATTAATCCATGTCATGACAAGTCTATGAAATATCAACACTATCACTGTCACATTAATCCATGTCATGACAAGTCTATGAAATATCAACACTATCACTGTCACATTAATCCATGTCATGACAAGTCTATGAAATATCCACACTATCAATGTCACATTACCCATGTCATGACAAGTCTATGAAATATCCACACTATCACTGTCACATTAATCCATGTCATGACAAGTCTATGAAATATCAACACTATCACTGTCACATTAATCCATGTCATGACAAGTCTATGAAATATCCACACTATCACTGTCACATTAATCCATGTCATGACAAGTCTATGAAATATCCACACTATCAATGTCACATTAATCCATGTCATGACAAGTCTATGAAATATCCACACTATCACTGTCACATTAATCCATGTCATGACAAGTCTATGAAATATCCACACTATCACTGTCACATTAATCCATGTCATGACAAGTCTATGAAATATCCACACTATCACTGTCACATTAATCCATGTCATGACAAGTCTATGAAATATCAACACTATCACTGTCACATTAATCCATGTCATAACAAGTCTATGAAATATCCACACTATCACTGTCACATAAATCCATGTCATGACAAGTCTATGAAATATCCACACTATCACTGTCACATAAATCCATGTCATGACAAGTCTATGAAATATCCACACTATCACTGTCACATTAATCCATGTCATGACAAGTCTATGAAATATCCACACTATCACTGTCACATTAATCCATGTCATGACAAGTCTATGAAATATCCACACTATCTCTATCACATTAATCCATGTCATGACAAGTCTATGAAATATCAACACTATCACTGTCACATTAATCCATGTCATGACAAGTCTATGAAATATCAACACTATCACTGTCACATTAATCCATGTCATGACAAGTCTATGAAATATCCACACTATCAATGTCACATTAATCCATGTCATGACAAGTCTATGAAATATCAACACTATCACTGTCACATTAATCCATGTCATGACAAGTCTATGAAATATCCACACTATCACTGTCACATTAATCCATGTCATGACAAGTCTATGAAATATCAACACTATCACTGTCACATTAATCCATGTCATGACAAGTCTATGAAATATCCACACTATCACTGTCACATTAATCCATGTCATGTCAAGTCTATGAAATATCCACACTATCAATGTCACATTAATCCATGTCATGACAAGTCTATGAAATATCCACACTATCACTGTCACATTAATCCATGTCATGACAAGTCTATGAAATATCCACACTATCAATGTCACATTAATCCATGTCATGACAAGTCTATGAAATGTCAGCTGATCACAGGCCGTTTGAATATCTATATACATAAGTGGATATACATGAGTGGGGGCGAAAGATGTTGATATGGTTCTTAATGAATACTTTGTATCTGTCTGAACAGAAGAGGGGATGATGCAGATACTGTGGTTAAGGAGGAGGAGTGTCAATTAATGGATGTGATGTACATAGGGAGAGAGGAAGTATTAATGGGATTAGCATCTTTGAAAGTTGATAAATCACCAGGGCCAGATGAAATGTATTCCAGGCTATCAAAAGAAGTGAGAGACCAAATAGCAGAGGATATGACCATCATTTTCCAATCCTCACTGGATACAGGTGTAGTGCCAGAGGATTGGTGAACTGTTAACATTGTACCTCTTTAAAAAGGGAGCAAAGGATAGACCGAATAATTGCAGGCCAATCAGTGTAACCTCAGTCGTGGGCAAATTATTGGAATCTATTCTGAGAAACAGGATAAACTGTCACTTAGAAAGGCTCAGGTCAATCAAGGACAGTCAGCATGGATTTGTTAAGGGAAGATATTGTTGACTAACTTGATTGAATTTTTCGACCAAGTCGCAAGGATGATAGATGAGGGTAGTGCGGATGATATGGTCTCCCTGGATTTTGGCAAGGCTTTTGACAAGGTCCCATGTGGCATACTAGGTAAAAAAAATACAGTCCCATGGAATCCAGGGAAATGCAGAAAGCTGGATACAAAATTGGCTCAGTAGCAGGAAACAAAGGATGATTGTTGACGGGCGTTTTACTGACTTGAGGTCTATTTCCAGTGGCATTCCACAGGGCTCAGTACTGGGTCCCCAGCTTTTAGTAGTAAATATTAACGATTTGAACGTACATGTAGGGGGCATGATCAAGATGTGTGCAGATGGTACACAGATTGGCTGTGCGGTAGCTGGCGAGGAGGATAACTGGGCTGCAGGAAAATATTGATGGCAGAAAATATTGATGGGGCGGCACAGTGGCGCAGTGGTTAGCACTGCAGCCTCACAGCTCCAGGGACCCGGGGTCGATTCTGGGTGCTGCCTGTGTGGAGTTTGAAAGTTCTCCCTGTGTCTGCGTGGGTTTTCTCCGGGTGCTCCGGTTTCCTCCCACAAGCCAAAAGACTTGCTGGTTGGTAGGTAAATTGGCCGTTATAAATTGTCACTAGTATAGGTAGGTGGTAGGGAAATATAGGGAAAGGTGGGGATGTTTGGTAGGAATATGGGATTAGTTTAGGATTAGTATAAATGGGTGGTTGATGGTCGGCACATACTCGGTGGGCCGAAGGGCCTGTTTCAGTGCTATATCTCTAATCTAAAAAAAAAGTGTCACATGGTATTCAGCCTGGTTAAGTATGAGACGATGTAATTGAGGAGGTCAAACAAGGCAAAGGGATAGACAATCAATCGGAAAATATTGAGAAGTGTAGAGGAAGTGAGGGACCTTGGAGTCAATGTCCACTGATGTCCTGAATGTAGCAGGTCAGGTCGATAAGGTGGTTAAGAAGGCATATGGAATCCTTTCCTTTATTAGCTGAGGGATAGAATACAAGAGCAGTGAGGTTATGCTGGAACTGTATAAATCATTGGTTGGGCCACAACCTGAGTACTCTGCAGTTCTGGTCACCTAATTACACAAAGGATGGAATTGCACTAGAGAGGGTACAGAGGAGATTTGCAAGGATGTTTGCCAGGACTGGAAAAATGCAGCTATGAAGAAAGATTAGATAGGCTGGGGTTGTTCTACTTGGAACAGAGAAGGCTGAAGGGAGATCTGATTGAATGGGACATAATTTTGTGGGGCCTGGATAGAGTGGAGGTGAAGAGTCTATTCACCTTAGCAGAGAGATCAGTGACTGGGGGGCAGTGACTTAAAGTGCTTGGTAGAAGGATTAGCGGGGAGTTGAGGAGAAACTTGTTCACCCAAAAATACAAAATGGGCTCAGTGGCAAGAAACAAAGGGTAATTGTTATAATAAAAGCAAAATACTGCGGATGCTGGAAATGTGAAGTAAAACACGAAATGCTGGAAATACTCGGCAGGTCTGGCAACATCTGTGGAGGGAGAAGCAGAGTTAACGTTTCAGTTCAATGATGAAGGGTCACTGACCTGTGACGTTAACTCTGCTTCTCTCTCCACAGATGCTGCCAGACCTGCTGAGTATTTCCAGCATGTCTTGTTTTTATTAAAAGGTAGTTGTTGACGGATATTTTACTGACCTGAGGACTGTTTACAGTGGCGTTCCACAGGGTTCAGTACTGCATCCCCTGTTTATAGTGAGGGTCTAGAACTTACTGCCTGAAAGGATAGTTGAAGCAGAATCCCTCCACTCAATGAAAAGGAAACTGGATGTTCACCTCAACTGTCATTATCTGCAGGGCTGTGGATCAAATGCTGGAAGATGGGATTAGAATAGGTGGATCATTTTTCGGCCGGTGCAGACACAATGGGCCAAGTGGCCTCTTTCTGTATCTTAAACTTTCTATGATTATATTAATGAAACAATCACAGTTACGTCCTCAACGAACTTGATGAAGATTTTCAGGAATTATATTTTATTAAACTTTCCGTGCTGCTTGTCATTTATTATCCCGTGTTTTACAAGCAAGATATATTTTTGTGTTGGGTTATGACCTCTAGAAGTTTCCAACCACCAACATTAGACTGATAGTTACAGGGTTTACCCAACCTCTCCATTTTAAACAGGGTGTAACATTGACAATCTTCCAGACCTCTGGCGTCACTCTCATATCCAAGGAGGACTGAAAGATTCTGTCCAGTGCTTCTGTCATTTCCACTTTTCCTTCCCTCAGTAACCCTCACAAAACCCATGCAGACTGGATAAATGTTCTACTTTATTGTGGTACAAAAAGTGTTGAATTGAAAGGGGTTAACTGAACCTGTTTGTTCAGTGACTGTAATTAATGTCAGTCACCGTGGACACTAATGATGTCAGTGGAGGGTTTCCCTCTTCTATGAATACAGGACTCCTTTCAATGTGTTTTCCGATAGTATTAGCGGGACCATCAGCTCCGGCACTAAAAGGGATCCATGGGCTGCAGAGAGCGGGAGAGGAGAGATCAGAATCTGAACAATAGATGGGAATATTACAACAATGGACAGTAGTTTATCCTATTGGTTTGACCGTCTTACTGCGGATTATTATTGGATTACATTAGAACGCCGGATCTATTATGCTCTGAAGATGATTCAATTTATTTACTATCCCATCCTCGCTACTATTGGTGTCCCTGGTAAGTCTCTGTATCCAACTATTAGATTCATAAACCATATTTCACTGAGTTAGTGTTCTTGTCATTTAACTCGTGAGAAGACTGAAACCATTATCTTCCGTTTCTGTCACAACTCCATTCCCTGTCTATGATCTGCATCCCCCACGCTGGCCATTCTCTGAGGCTGAACCAGGAGGTTTACAACCTCTGGTATCTATTTAATGCTGAGCTGAGTTCATCCCCATATTCTCTCCATCCCCAGCCCGGCCAATTGTTATGGCCATGTGAGGAGGGGTCAGAGTGGCTCTTCTTTATTTGACTGCAACACTGTTTGTCCTATATCAACAGTGAATATGCTTAACGTCTCAGTGAGTGTTCTACATCTTACCTTTGGTATGATGGTGAAGAAACCGATTGGACAAGTTCTCTTGAGTTTAAACATGAAAGAGGTGAGTTTATTAAACTTAACAAGAGAAATCCGATCTGAATAAAATCATAAAAAAACGGAACACACAGTTACGTGCACACTCATACGAGAATCACACACACTCAAATATATTAAAGAGTGAGAAGTAAATTTGTGGTTAGATTTGAGTCCAGAATAAATTTCAAAAAACTCATTCTGTGATGTTGGGCGATTCCGTGGTCTTCCAGCTGAAGTTATATTCTTGAAGTCTTTTGCTTGTCGAAGTGCAGTATGTGGCTGGTCCACATTGCTCAGGATTTTCTTTGAGGCTTTCTTCCAATGGTTACTCTGTCTGCAGTAATCTGTAGGCTTGAGGGGTCCGCAGTCACATGTGGTTTTCAAACTTGTGATGTTAGGTGGAGAGAGAGATGGAGAGAGAGAGAGAGAGAGAGGGGTCACAGCCCTTCTGCTTCTGCACAGTTTGAATCATTGGCTTGTCTGTCTTTGTCCAGGGGAAACTGCCAGCTGTCACAGAGATGGACAGAAGGTCTCATGACTGCCTCAGTGTATTCTCTGGACCCTTCCAATGAGATTCAAGGTTAGAAACTTCTATCTCCCCAGGGCTCAGGATACCAGTATTTATACTTGGAGGAGTTTGCTCTTTCAAAGTCAATGTGTCAGGGTAGTCTTGCATGCCGTGTTAATGAATGTAATTTTAGGTCATTCAATCACTAGAGCAAGCCAGGCTCATCAGACATGTGTCTCCTGTTGTAGGCCTTAGAATGTGAAAATGTGTTTCAGATGCCAATTACGGTGGCCATCTTGGCTGCCAGTTTTTTCAAGGTTAACTGTCGGATTTTTTTCTATTTAAAGGTTAGTGTAAGTTTCCAATTGATGAATTAAAATTCCTCATTTGGCATGTTGTGTTATCTTAACACCGGCGCAGCACATGGAAAGAAATGTGATAACGGGAACATTTCATTTCAGAACTGTGGGAAGAAAAAGAAAGAAATACACATGCATTCTCAATAATCACTTCTCAAATTCACACATTAATCTTAGAATTATTGCAGCTGACATTGTCTGTTACAGCTGTACTGATTTAACTTTTTTGGCGTTTTGTCTGGGATGGTTATGTGTCGGGTTCGACGCTGGACAATGCATCAACCATTGCATTGTTTACCTTTTCTCTCCTCTAATGAAGTTTTAACTACTCAGGTTCCTGCACCTTAACAATCTTTCTCCCTGAACCGACAGTGTGTAACAAATTGTTTTTTTAGACCCTGTGAGGTGTCTGAGATCTCCTCTGGGCCTTTGTTCTTGCTGAGTTCGCCTTTGAAATTGTTGTATTTGATTAGCTTTGGGTTTGGGACCTGATCATTGTGTTGTTCAGTGGGTAGATCCACACTGACCTTACTTTTAGCTTTCTGGTGAGGTACCCAAGTGCTGTTTACTTTAGGGTACGTTCCCTTCACTTTTCCCTTTACTATGGGAAGAATCATTTTTTTATCTACCCTATGTCCTCTGGGACATTACCGCTCGCAGGTCTTTGTCCAGCTTTCGCTGCACTCTGCAGCGGCACTTCGACTAGGTGAGGCATCTCCCTCACCATTGACATGCCTTTTTGGGACCTTTCCTTGTCCTTGCACGTTTCTGTAAATGCTGTTAGCAGCCTTTTTAGGCTGCCTCTTTGACCTGCATTTAAGGAGGAGAGCGTAGTGTCTGATGGATCTCACATTTCAGGGTTGGCTATTCGGAGAGTAGGGGGTTCCAGTTGGAATCCTCCTGGCCCTCCTCTAACCTGTCCTCACCGGCCTTTCCAATCCTTCCCTCCTGACTGCCTGACAGATCTGTACTTGGCTGTTCCCTCCACAGCCTTTGCTTTTTGCCTTTGGTCTGGAGTGTCAATTAAATAATGTACCTGACTATTCTTTTTGCCACTCGAAATGGACCACTGAACCGGGATTTCAGGGGTTCACCCTGCAGTGGGAATAGTAACAATAAATTGTCTCTGTTCTGAAATGTTTTAGCCTTGGCATTTCTGTCTCCTTACCTTTTCATAGCTGCCTGGGAGGTCTTTAGGTGCTCCCACAGCATAGAAATGCAGTTTAACATGGAATACTCATCCCTGTGTCCCAAAAACCTCTTTTTGATTAGTTTAAGGGAACCTATCACCTCGTGTCAATAAACTAATTCAAAGAGACTAAAGCCAGTGGAATCATTGGATAAGTCCCTGGAAACCAACAGGAGAAATCCCAGCCCTTTGTCCCAGTCATGGGGTTGCTCATAGCAGAATGGCCTGATCATTGTCTTTAGGGTCTGATCGTACCGCTCCAAAGCCCCTTGTGACTATGGATGGTAGGCTGAGGACTTTATTTATTTACTTATTTTATTTATTTAGAGATACAGCACTGAAACAGGCCCTTCGGCCGACTGAGTCTGTGCCGACCATCAACAACCCATTTATACTAATCCTACATGAATCACATATTCCTACCACATCCCCACCATCCCTCAACTCCCCTCCCACCAACCTATACTAGGGGCAATTTATAATGGCCAATTTACCTATCAGCCTGCAAGTCTTTGGCTGTGGGAGGAAACCGGATCACCTGGTGAAAACCTACGCGGTCACAGGGAGAACTTGCAAACTCTGCACAAGCAGTACACATAATCGAACCCGGGTCGCTGGAGCTGTGAGGCTGCGGTGCTACAGATTACCTAATAAAAAAAATGGACATAAAATGTGTGTCCTGATCCGACTGGATGGCAGCCCATATCGGGTAAAGAATTGGGTTAGCCCCTTCACCACAGCCTTGGCAGGTATAGTTCTTCAGGCGAATGGCCTCTGGGAATCGGGTCACAACATCCATAATGGTGAGAAGATACTGGTATCCCGTTTTGTTTTCAGCAGGTGAGCCCACAATCCACCATCACTCTGCTGAAGGGGTCCCCAAAAGCTGGTATGTGAATTAGGGTGTAGGCTTTATTGCAGGTTGGGGCTTCCCCACAACTTAGCACATGTGACTAGTTTTACAAAACGCCACCACATCTTTGTGAAGTTGTGGACAGTCAAAATAGTGTCTTCTGCAGGCTTTGATTTTTCATACACCGAAATGTCCATCCATTGGAAGGTCGTGGGTCATTCTTAATATTTCTTTAAGGGACCTCAGTGGCACCACTATCTGGTGAACCACTGTCCACTCTTCATCCTCTGCTCTGTGAGGAGGTCGCCACTTCCTCATCAGCACCTCATTATTTAAATGGTAACACTCTGCAACTCCCTCTGCTTCAGTTTTGGTTTGGACAGTCTGTGCTATTTTTTAACACTGGGTCGGGTTGTTGAGCCTCAAATAAGGAAGAACTGTTTAATACATTCTTTGTCTCCTCTTACTTCCCAAAGAAGGTTTCAGACAACCAGAATGTAGGGTAATCCGTCTGCAGTGTCAGTTCAGGGGATTGTTTGGCCATGGACCGAGTCACCACACAATCAGGGAGAATGTCCGGGACCTTCTCCTGTAACTATTCTGTCTCCCGGACCTCTTTTGGTCTCTCTAGAACTACTGGGGAAACTGCCACCTTTTTCCCTGTCAGATTATTACCCAGGAGCAGTTCGACCCATCACCCAGTAAACTAGGTACAATCCCCATGGTAAAGGGTCATGAAACTGGGTCACACTCCAAGTGCACCAGATATAAGGGTATGGACATATACTGTCTTCCGATACCATTCACTAACGCTCTAGCATTCACTGCACTTTCTTTTTCCCAGCAGAAGGGATTGGGTGGCCCCTGTATCCTTGAGTATGACTATTGTTTTACTTGCCTCACTCAAGGGGTATGGGGTCACTTTTCCTTAGGATACAAATTCCTGGTACCTCTCAGGGATTTTGTTTATTTTTCCCACACTCTCTGTGGTGTGTTTCCTGGTTCTGACTGCCGCAGATGGAGGCACAGCCTGATCTGTTGTGCTTTCCATCAAGTCCCATTTTCCTGTCCTGATCTGGTGGTCCCTGATTAATGCTACAGGTTTTCCCATAACTTGCAGCATTCAGCTCGATGGTGATCTGCCTTATTCCAATGGAAACGCACAGGTCTTCGGCCTTTACTCCTCCTCTCAGTGCCGTCCTATTTGGCCTGAGGATGGTCCCCTGGGTGTCCAGCTTTTCCTCCTTGCCCAAGGCTGATCGGGCTCCTATAACCTTCCCACCTTTTATTCTCGGGTCTTTGTGGTGACTGGGGAAGGGTTTCCCTTTGGGGTTAAGGGTTTGTGTGCAAGGGAAAATGCATCAGCCAGAATTGCAACCTGCCTGGCTCTTTGAACCTTTCGTTCCTCTTTGTGGGTTTTAATGGTAGGGAGAGCGAGTTTTTGAACTCCTTGAGATGGATCACCACTCTAAGGTTCCAATATGTGGGCTGTAGTTTGAGTGTTTGTATCCACTGGTCAAAAGTAAACACAAAAGCTGACTTTAAATCTTCCACAGCGACCTAAAAATGAAACGTTTGGCGAATACAAATGTGGGTCCAATACAGGCAGAGTCAGGGGAATTTATAATGGTGGACAGAGAAATGGCAGTGAAGCTAAATGATTACTTTGTGTCTGTCCTCATTGAGGAAGATACAAGGAAGTTTCCAGGATTAGAGATCCAAGGGATTAGCGTGAATGAGGACATGAAGGAAATTAATATTAGTAAGAATGTTGCATTGGAGACATTAATGTGGCTGAAGTTTGATGAGGCCCCAGGATCTGATATTCTGCATTCCAGGGTGTGGGAAGAGATAGCTATGGAGATGGTGGCTGCATTGATGACTATCTTCAAAAATTCTATAGATTCTGGAGCGGTTCCTGCAGATTGGAAGGTAGCAAATGTCACCCCACTATTTAAGCAGGGAGGGAGAGTAAAAACAGGGAATTAGAGACCTGCTTTCGTGCATCCGTCGTTGGGAAAATGCTGGGACTCTATTGTAAAGGATGTGATAAATGAACAGTTGGATAATAATCTGTTTGGGCATCGTAAACATGGATTTATGAATGAGAAATCATGTTTGACGAACCTGTTGGAGATTTTATTGAGGATGTTACTAACAGAATTGATAAAGGGGAGTCGGTGGACGTGTTATACTTGAATTTTCAGAAGGCTTTTGATAAAGTACCCCACAGGAGGTTGGTTAGCAACATTAAAGCACATGGGATAGGAGGTAATATACTGGCATGGATTAAAGATTGGTTAACAGGCAGAAAACAGTGAGTAGGAAGAAACGGGTCGTTCTCACTTTGGCAGGCTGTGATTAGTTGTGTACCGCAAGGATCAGTACTTGGGCCCCAGCTGTTAACAATATATGTCAATGATTTGGATGTGGGGACCAAATGTAATATTTCCAAGTTCGCACATGACACAAAACTAGGTGGGAATGCATGTTGTGAGGAAGATGCAAAGCGTCTTCAAGGGGATTTGGACAGACATTGTGACTGGGCAAGAACATGGCAGATGGAATATAATATGGACAGATATGACGTTATCCATTTTGGTAGGAGGAACAGAAGTGCAGAGTATTTCTTAAATAGTAAGAGATTAGAAAGTGTAGATGTACAGAGGGACCCGTGTGTCAGTAAGTCACTGAAAACTAACATGCAGTGCAGCAAGCAATTCGGAATGCTAATGGTCTGTTAGCCTTTATCACAAGATGATTTGAGTACAGGAGTAGTGAAGTCTTGCTTCATGTGTATAGAACCTTGCTTAGACCACACCTGGAATATTGTGTGCAGTTTGGGTCCCCTTACCTTAGGAAGGATATTATTGCCATAGAGGGAGTGCAATGAAGGTTCACCAGACTTGTTCCCGGGATAGCGAGACTGTTCTATGAAGAGAGAAACTGGGCTTGTATTCTCTAGAGTTTCAAAGAATGTGTCGGGATCTCATTGAAACCCATGAAATAATTAAAGAGATAAACAGCGTAAATGCGTGTACGATATTTCCCCTGGTTGCGGAGTCTAGAACTAATGGATACAATTTCAAAATAAGGGGGAAGCCACTTAGGACAGAGATGAGGAGAAATTTCTTGACTCAGAGGTTTCTGAATCTTTGGAATTCTGCATCCCAGACGGATGTGGAATCTCAGTCGGTGAGTATGTTTAAACTATAGATTGACAGATTTCTAACTGCAAATGACAAAAAGGGGATTATGGAGATAATGTGTGAAAAAGGCATTGAAGTGGATGATCAGCCATGGTCATATTGAATGGTGGAGCAGCCTCGATGGGCTGAATGGCCTACTCCTGCTCCTATGTCCCTGTGTTCAGAAGCTGCTTAACTCTTTCAAACTCGAGATCACTTTAGTCAGGCTGCTTTCGGAGGGTTTGGAATGCTTGACGGTACACTTCCGGTACTATCTCATGTACGCCCAGTATTGCATTTTTAGTCATCTCATAATCTGATGAACTTTCATCTGGCAACAGTGAATAAACCTCATGGGATTTTCCTGTTACTTTGTTTTGTCAGAACAGTGTCCAGCTCTCCGCCGGACATTTCAGTTGCTTTACAAGCTTTTCAAAAGTGATGGAAAATTCTGCCACATCCTCCTCATTGAACTTTGAAATGAACTGGGTGAAAGGGAGGAAGGTAGAAAGTAGGAAACATCTATCATTGGGAAATTGTTAGAAACCATTATTAAGGAAGTAATAACAGGATATTTAGAAAGTCAAAACACAATCCATCAGAGTCAGCATGGTTTTATGAAGGGTAAATCCTATTTGACGAATTTGCTCGAGTTCATCGAAGCTGTGACAAGAAAAGTTGAAAATGGGGATCCTGTAGATGTAGTATATCTGGACTTCCAGAAGACATTTGATAAAGTGCCGCACAAAAGGTTAATACACAAGGTACGATTACATGGGGTTAGGGGCAATTTATTAACTTTGATAGAGGATTGGCTAACCAACAGAAAACAGAGAGTCGGGATAAATGGGTCTTTTTCTGGTTGGCAATATGTAACTAGTGGGGTACCACAGGGTTTGGTCCTTGTCCCCAGCTATTTACAATATATATTTATGACTTGGATGCAGGGATAGAAAGTACTACAGCCAAATTTGCAGATGACACTAAAATAGCTGGGATAGTAAGTTGCAATAATTAAATAAGAAATTTACAAATTGATATGGATAGGTTAGGTGAATGATCCAAAATTTGGCAGATGGAGTTTAACGTGAATAAGTGTAAGGTTATCCATTTTGGTCGGAAGAATAGAAAGGCAAATTATTTCCTAACTGGAGAGAAACTTCAGAGTGCTTCGGTGCAGAAGGATCTGGGTGTCCTCGTGCATGAATCGCAGAAAGCTTGTTTGGA